>NC_031498.1:24924685-24932307 GCF_000237925.1 Schistosoma mansoni | reverse complement strand
CATGATCAGCAGTATACCTCAAATAATCACAACAACCAGTGGCATTTGATGTAAATTATCTTTGTACTATTGATATTGATACAGCAATTTATTTCAGTCTAATTTCCACCAATATCATATTGTATCATTACTAGTAATGATCAGTCCTCGATATTTAAATCTCTGAATGTTCAATGAATCCTAACATTAGAAATCTGTTTTGTAGCAATAATACCTTTATTTCCTGAACATTTATAAATCATCAGATGAATTTGTCAAAATGAAATCTAATAGGAAAAAGTTACTGAAAAATCTAGCACTCTCGTAAGTTCTCCTTAAACGTCTTGTGTTGAAAAAAGTTAAATTATTTTATTCGACTCCAAGTTTAGTCCAACAAACTTCTTCATTTTAGTGATCTCACTTGTTGTTGAATCTTTCATGATATTCGCCCGTGTAATATGCTGAAGATTACTGAATGATCTTATTGTACTATAAATAAGTCGGACAGAATTTCGTCTTGTATTGGTGCTCAAGCACTAAGTTCATTTACACACGGAATCAACCATAATTTCTGGTTTGAATATAAACTTATTTGTTCATATTCTCCGTATGGATGATGATATAGTGATCTGTAAATAACTAAAGAAGCCTTAATGCCTATTGGTCATTGACATAATTAAAACCCAGATTTTGAACAGAAGAGAATGCTTGCAAGTAGATATTTTCTCAGTTTAGGTCTATTCATATAAAGTTGAAAACTCATAAAGCAAAATAATATACTACTACTACTACTACTACTACTACTACTACTACTACTACTACTACTACTACTACTACTACTACTACTACTACTACTACTACCACTACTACTACTACTACTACTACTACTACTACTACTACTACTACTACTACTACTACTACTACTACTACTACTACTACTACTACTACTACTACTACTACTACTACTACTACTACTACTACTACTACTACTACTACTACTACTACTACTACTACTACTACTACTACCACGCCCTTATTATTATACTTTTCATTATACTGGTAATCCATTTAATATCAAGTAATAATATACTTTTCTTTTAAAATAACGAATAATCTATAAAGTTGCTTATCAGCCTTTTGTTTTAAATGTATTAATTTAAATGATAGAAGGAATGATTCAATGCATATTGAATTTTGTTTCATTTTAAAATCTATTCATATAGGTGATGAAATACTTGAATGGAATTCAATTCCATTAGTTGGTAAAACATTTGAAGAAGTACAAGCTATCATTAGTCAAGTTTCTGAAGAAACAGAATTACTTGTCAGAGCGTAAGTCTATGTATGTGACAATTTATATTTTAATTACTTATTTAGTTAATTGTCAATTTTTTATTTGTTCATTTCAATGTAACGCTGCTTTAAGATTTTAAACAATAATTTCAATGTATTATCTAGTTACATGAAGTCATAGTTTTTTTTAAATGATATTCACTTACAAAGAATATATTCTGAGGGGGAACACGGATTTATTTACTTACGTTATTTACACCTTTCACCCCCTCGTAGAGCATAGGCCGCTGACTATGATTCTCCGCCTAACTATGTCCTGGTCTCTTTTCCAGTTACTCCTAAGAACTGTTCATTATTTTAAATTCACTTGGTATTGTTTGTTTGAATCTTCCTATTGTTGTTTAGGACTGCAATCCATCAGTGTCTTATTGGCATATGTGCATCCTGTGTGGACTGCCTCAGTATTGACTTAAGTCACAAGCTTTATAAGGAATAATGGATAGTGGATGGTAGTGATATCCAGGATCCGCGTTTCGTCCTATTTGAGACTCGTAAACTGGATGTACACATGCCAATAAGAGACTGATCAATAGGAAGATTCAAGTAAACAATATCAAGTGAATTAAACTTCACCCCATTGCACAAGCAAGTGGCTATCAGAATTTAGCAGTTAAGTGAACAACGCAATGGCGTTTGGAGTGAACGGTACTGGTTTTGAGTCCTGGAGTGAATATCAACTCTGAAATAGAGGTACATCTAGTTGACGAGTCTAAATAGATCGAAACGTGTGTCCTGGATTCCACAGCTACCCACTATCCATCTTTGCTTATAATGTTCATTCTTTTGATGTATACCTCCAATTCCCGGTGCATTGTGTTGTTTTGCCCCGCTCTTATCATTTACCTTCAGGATTCCAAGTTAGGTGTTACCTAGAAAAACAGATTAGACCCTAATAAATTCATATCCAGTGGATTAGATTTCAATAATTCCTAAACCACTGAGTGATATAATTAAGTAGGTTGTTAAGATTTGTTTTTGCTGAAGATGGTTTTTGTTATTTATTGATGCTGGACACGTTAGTTGATCCAGACCACCCGGTTGAGGCATATACAATAAACTCGATTGATGGTTGGTAACGTTGGGTTGTATAGTTCAATATCAGTGACAGTAAAGTAGCTGAACTTACTGCTTATAGTATTGTGGATCTTGCATTAAAGCATCTCTTCATCTATACCTTATCGCTTCATATTTTCTAATTATATTCTCATTGTATAGATTTTCTCACTGTCATTAGTTCGATAATGACTTCTAGGTCTTTAATATTTTTCTCGTTGTGTTGATTCGGTATAGGAAATTCAGTTAACTCATATTTGTTTCAGGATGTGTATTGATTATAACTATCTCGCTAGGTGAAGATATATGAGAAACAAGAAGCACTAGAATTTTATTTCTTCCTAATATAAAACTTTTCATCACTATAAAACCACGACCCTCACAGGTAGATATACGTTTGTTTTCCTACAATCTTTTCTCGATCTCAGGGAGATTAATGTAACTAATCTTCAAGATCGATCAAACTCAGTTTATTAATCACGACAAACTTAGTCAAGATGATTTCATTGGAACATAAGTCTTCATAGGAATGCAAACATTATTGAATGAATAGTAGGATTCGTTGTTCTTTGTACTAGGACTAACACTTATATCTCATCTTTCACGAAATAATCGTTCGTTTTTAACGAGAAGTTTGATTACATCAAGTATCAAACCAAAGGCCTTCGATCATATGCTCCAGATGTAGATTGAGCTAACTTTAAATGCAAATCATAAATCATATCTAAATAATAAAGCTTAATCTCTGATATTATCTTGTGTAGCTAAACTGTCAATATCCTAATGTGTCTGTACTTATGGAAACTTTCATCTTATTCACAACAGAGCCTAACCGGCTTCGATACAGTTATGAAACCCATTAGATTTGTTGGGATAGTATCGTTTTTAATAGTTTAAATCCATTTATTTCCTTCTGCATTACAAGTAATCTATCTCAGTTACTTTTACTCCTCTTCTGAATAAAAACTTGTAAACATACTATCACAAGGTAGATTTCAAAATGAAAAATATATATCTATATGATGGTCATTAATCATTAACTAATAATCATTTCAATGATAAATGGTATGTCACTTCGTGTTATCATGACGTTATTCAATATACTCTCTACACTTACTAAATATAATACATCAGTTATATTTTAAAGATTGACTAATGTACGGCGGAACGTGATAAAACATTCAACCCATAAACTTGGTCGTGTTTATGTGAGGTTTGTTTTTAACATTGATAATAGGGATGCAACAAATTCGAAATTATAATCTCTCATAGACAATAAATACTCAATAATGTTGCATCATACTTCAGTGCATATAGGCGATATTTATGGCTAAATCTTAGGAATAAACTACAATTGCATAAAAAGGTGCAAAGAAAATTATTCGATTGAATATATCATTCAAAGGAGATAAGAGAAAAAAAGGCTTGCTACTAACCTGTTAACTTACATTAGCCTAGTTATTATTAGTTATATTTTAATTTAACTAACAAGTGCGAGTACAGTCTTATCATTAGTCAGTCTTTGGAAAAAAAATTGGTAATAATAGTATAAATTTAAATCCACTTAGTATTGTTTGTTTGAATATTCCCATTGATGTTTTTAGGACTTCGACTGGTCAGTCGCTAATTGGCATATGTGCATACTGTGCGTATTGCCTCGATACAGCCTAAATTCACAAGCACGGTAAGCAGAGATGGATAATAGCTAGCGGTGGGATCCACGACACGCGTTTCGTCCTATTTGGGACTCGTCAGCTGGATGTACCTGCATCTCAGAGTTGATGTTGTTATATCACTCTGGGACTCGAACCCTGACTGACCAGTTGCAGTCCTAAAACATCAATGGGGAGATTCAAACAAACAACATCAAGTGAATTTAAACTTCAACCCATTGCACAAGCAAGTGGCTATCAGGACTCAGTGGCCGAGTGGATAACGTGGTGGCGTTTGAAACGAAAGGTACTGGGTCCGAGTTCCAGAGTGAACATCAACTTTGAGATGCAGGTACATCCAGCTGACGAGTCCCAAATAGGACGAAACGCGCATCCTGGATTCCACTGCTAGCCATTATCCATCTTTGCTTAATAATATAAATTGCTTACAAGGTACATGGAAGAGAGATTGAATAATCTGACAATTTATAGTTATCATTATTTCTAAGATGTTGCTTGCGAAATGTTTAACTGACTTGAGATTGGTACTGAAAAAATCTGAATCCAACAACGCCTAGTTTAAATATAAAGACCACTGATACAAAATTACTGACCTCGAAATAAGTTAAAATGACATATATGATTTGTTTACAATCAAATTAACACTCAGATTTGTATAATTTTAACTGAGAAGTATTGTGGTGTTCGCTACTTATACACGCACATATAAGTAATATGTATCAGGAAGTTGAAGTAGAATTCTTACTGATAGAAGAGGAACATGAGGAAAAGAGAAAAAACGGAAGTAGTTCAAGTAGCGATAGTGATAGAAGAACGATGGAGCCCGTAAGAGACAATCCATAGACACATATTTTTAACGTCATACTGATTAATTTTCATGGTGCTTTCTCATCCTGTCATATCAGTCATAACTAATAAAGTTAATACTTTACGAAATGTAAGTCGATCATCCGAGGAATAAAGACAATCTGATCAATCATTTATCCTGGTAAACAAATGTAAAAGCGTATATTTCAATATAATTCTTATTATGTATTGATATAAACTGTGAAACAATTAGAAAGAGAAGGATCACTAAAACTCTTTAATGATATTAAAAAACACTATCTAGTAAAATGTTTAACCTATAATTTTCATGCACATTTCATCAAAGGATGTACCAAAGTACATAGATTAGAAGAACAAACAGAATAGTGCATACTTAGCATTTCTAAGGATGTTCTAGAAAATTCTAGGCCAAAAGTCTAACATCATGACATTAATTCATCACTGCCACAGTAAATTCATAAGTTCTATTCAAATTTTCTTTAGTTAAATGGATATATAATTTATCCCTCATTAATTATTATTCTTGTTTTGACAAAATTCAGTATTTTCATAATTGAAATCGTCAGTCAATTGAAGCCAGACCACTAAGAAAAACCTGGAAGCACGGGATGGCCGCTTTGTTCTATTGTGGTACTCCTCAGCAGTGCGCATCCACGATCCCGATTACAACCCAGGACCTACAAGTCTCGCGTCAGAGCACTTAATCGATAGACCACTGAGCCGGCATCCAACGGTGTTATAGTCTAACTTCAACTGATCCACGAAGTTTGAGCAACCGTTCACCAATTGTCTTCAGTGAGTTGATATCTCACAACAGACCTGATTGAACTCCACTGGTCACTGCTTCGCACTAGAACTCCAGGAAACATCTCCTGAAGACTGGTAGGTCCTGGGTTCGAATCTCACTTGGAAGGATCGTGGATGCGCACTGCTGAGGAGTCCCATAATAGGACGAAACTACCATCCAGTACTTCCAGGTTTTCCATGATGATCTAACTTCAATTCACTCATGATTTCAACTATGAAAATACTGAAATCTCCACAAAACCCCTTCTGAATAAAATTCAATATCTTTTATATTTCCAAACATTACACTACATTATAAGTTCAACATTCATTAAAATTCTCTTAACAATAAACTCTACTTCTAATCTTATCAGTTGTATTGGTTAAAGCTTCAAATTAAAAATTCAAAGGAGAGAATCCTTTAATAAGTCTCTAATATATAATGAACTATCCACATGATTGTAGATGCATTCTTTGAGTTTGAATTCAATCAGTTTTGATCTTATATTTATGATTATACATATATAGATGCATAGAATTCGAAACTTTTAACTATAAGAAATAAGTCAAAAGGAGCAAAAAAGACAATTCGAACCTACCTCCATTGTTTATCATTATGCTTGCTTCTCCTTGTTAAATAATGAAGATCTTTTGTTTTAAACCATGATTCAATCCAACTGGATATTCGTTTCACATAGAAAAGAAAAACAAATGAAAGAGATTATAACAAAGAAATATAACTAAAGTATATAACTATCTATTCTTAACGACCTCGATACTTTCCCCTTTTTTTTCTTACATATAAGAGTGACCTTATTTTCAATGTAAATCAATGAAAATGGGTTCTAAGTTAAATCATTAATATAAAAAAACAGAGGGAATTCATTCTTCTTTTTTTTTTGAAGGCAATGAGGAGAGAACAAAATCTTGTTAAAAAAAGAGATAAGGTGAAGTTCATATAGTGTGGTTGAAAAAAACTAACCTCAGAAATATTATTCACCTTCATTGTATTTTGAAAACTGAGTTGATGTTGTATTGAATAATGTGTATGAAGATTGAAACTAATGGAATACTGAATATGTATATAGAAATATGAGTGATTTATGCCGCGATACACCATAAACTTTAGATGGATGAAGGTGGTTAACATGAAAACCTTGGGCCTATGTTTTGCACCTTTTGGCACTTATCAGTAACATATACTCGTAATCTGATACTTCCTGAACTCACTTCTTGTTGTTGTTTCACTTTTTAAGACGTATAGACGATGTTGAGTCATTTGGACCAGTAACTAAATTGAAACTTGGTCGATAGAATTCAGTCAGCATTATAAAGAACTAAACCAATATGATTTTAAATTCAATTTGAAATGGTATTGATTATGGCATTGTGGATATTTTTGACTGAAATTTGGTCAATCTTGGTTGGCCTATGGACATCTTGTGCGGATTGCTTCGATACAGCCATTGTTATATAAATTGATATTAGAATAGATTGATCGGATGGACTGATAAGTCTCAGTCAAAAATATCAACAACGAGATCATTCAATTCATTTCAAATTACACTAAGTCTCATACCCGTTACACAGGTGAATGGCTATCTGGTTCAGCAGCTAAGTGAAAAACGCGATGATATTCTAAACAAACTGTCTTGGGCTCGAGCCCCGGAGTGAACACCAACTCTGGAATACAGGAACAGTCAACTGACGAATCACAAACAGTACAAAACAAGTGTCCTTAATTACACTGCTAGCCACATCCCATCTATTTAATCTAAACATGATGTTAATCAGTACTCATAGATCTACCAGTTGCATAGGCCGTTAATAAGAAATGAATGATATGATATAAAGTTTTAAATAGGAATAATATATTTGTAAAATCTCAGTGAATGAATTTGTAGTAAATCCAACGTTTCGCCTGGCAATCTAGTCCAAGCTTTTTCAAGG
>NC_031498.1:24901256-24924485 GCF_000237925.1 Schistosoma mansoni | reverse complement strand
TCACTGAGATTTTAAAATATATTATTCCTATTTATTGTTTTACATCAACTCGGCGCTCAAATACTGTGAAACTATTCGCTCTAATTTAGACGAGAGTTCTTATATATGATATAAAGTATGTTATATATTTTATTTGGTTATTGGCAGAGATTATACTCAAGGTGATGATGAGGATGATGAAGGTGAAGATGATGGTGAAGAGATAGAAGATGAAGAAGATGATGAAGATGAAGAGTATGATGAAGAATATCTTGATGACGACGATGATGATGAAGATGCAACATCTTTAATGAAGACTTGTGGTTCAGGATCAACTGGGAATAGTGGACAAACTAATCGAACACGTAAATGATATTTTTTTTTAAAACTACGTTTTCTTTTTGAAGAAATTTTTGGTATGAAATCAAAAGATTAATTTCATAAATGTGAAAAAATGTTTAGATTTTGTATAAGTTATACAAATGAAAAGAAAGTAACGCTTTATTCACTGGAAAATTCATTGAATGTTGATAAGAATGATAAAATTTAAAAACGATCATAAATTGTATGGCTAGATCTTTTTATTATCAACATTATCAATTCCCGACCGTTGCTGCTACCTTGACGTGGTGGTTGGGCTTGCCTATCGTGATGAACCGATCGAGCTATACTGGCTGAAACAATCGTTCCTCAAGGTCCTACCATGCCAGACAGGTCGGTTGAAGAGCAGTAAGACTAAAAGCAACAATCCCAAGGTCCAAAGGCGAAGTCGTACTGCTGACTGTACAGAGGTGTGACGGCAGTAAGGTGTTTCCTTCAGACAACCAGCATGACAGCGATGCTGCCTTTCTACAAGGAGGGGTGGGATTAGAAAAGGTCGACCCTAAAATTTCACACCTCGCCTTATCCCACGGATATCCGTCTCCTGTGGTAAGGTCCTTTGAAGAACGGAGCTAACACAAAGACTACCCACAAAAAGGTCGTGTGTGACCGACCTCAAGCAGTTGTCCCTTGGGCACTGCGGTCACGCTCTCAGGTCATTAAGACCGCTTCTAACCAAATTTTCTTTTCAGGTACCTCTAGAAGAACCCTTCCACGGTGTGGGCAACCGGGAAGTGATAACTGCCCTAATACCTCTAACAGCCCTCAAGGCCGCTGTCATTATCAATTAATAAAAGAAATAAGAGAGACAAAATGCTAGGGCTTATTTGTTTTCATGAGATTACACTTCAATTTAAACAGTTTCACTGATTCGAAAGCTTCAAGTATAAAAAGAAGCAATGATCTAAAATTTACATATGAATGTTTGAGTTCCTAATGCTGAGTAAGAGTTGGATGACAGTTCTTACTATGTGAAGCTTTTTACTCTTGGGTGTTTCAAAGAAACATGTTTTGATACAGTGAGATGATTTCCAAATATACGTATATTGTTTTCATATTTGTAGTGGTGGTTGATATGTTAAGCCCATATACCATATTATAGCTTCAGGACAAGTCAATTTACCTATCCATCATGAGTCCCGTTTTGACCTTATTAATTATTCACTTATTAACACCGACTATTTTTTATATGAGCGTAGGTATGTGTACACTTTTTATCTTCTTCATCACATGTCTGTAACCTATTCTTGTCTGACTATAATTATTGATTAACGCTTGATTAAAGTGAGTTGGTTTACCCGCCATCTCCAATGCGTGTCATTTTTGTTTTGCTTGCTGAAATTTATTCATACGCTTATAACTTTCTGACCTGCGTTATTTGTCAATAAAACTATGGCTGCCGCTTCTCTTTGCCTTCTGATTTTATGCACTGTTGAGATTTGTATTATAACGGTTATCGAGGTGAACGATTAGCGAAGCACAGCACTACATATTAATTTAGTCATTAGACCTCATTCATATGTTTTAACAGAAATAAAAAATATCTTGGTTTTTTTTAAATCACTTCTTGGATCTAAATGGATAACTTAACACAACTTTAAGTATATCGAGAGTTTGATCCAAGATGATTTCGGGGATGTACATTGCTGAGGTATCATATTTTAGGATAAAAGTTATTAGTTCATTTTCAGTGATATCACAGTTAAGGTAAATTGGTGACTCATAAAGAAACTTATTACTTAGAGTATTAAAAAATGTCTGCATTTCAAAGAAAAAATAATTGCATACATCTATCTCATTGTAGTACGTCTTGATGGATCTTATCTGGAGTCTCGTACTATCTATTAAGGTTTATTCACGGATATCAAACAAAATAATTACAAGCATGGTAAGCAGAGATGGATAGTGGCTAGCAGTGGAATCCAGGACGCTTACCATGCTTGTGAATTAAGGCTATATCGAGGCAATACGCACAGTATGCACATATGCCAATTAGAGACTGACCAGTTGCAGTCCTAACACATCGATGGGAATATTCAAACAAACAACGCTAAATGAATTTAAAATAATTACAGTTTAAATTACTCAGACCAGTAACGATTTATTCCATAGGTTGATATTTTTTTAGTTTATCTACCCTTGACTTATTTCTAAATTATACTAAGTCAATTTGATTCGATACATTCCTTTTTTAAACTTCGTTTCATTAGTTCCACTTAACTCGTTTGTAAACCCACTCTCTAAGTTTTTTATCCTACTCACTTTTCCTACAGTTTTATCTATCCTTATCTTATTGTTCTTATCAGTATTTCTATGCAATTAATTTTCTTTTCTCTCAAAAATCTTATTAATTTTCATTGTAGAATTCATGAGTCGACTTAGTTTGAACTACCACTGGAAACCTGGAAGCACTGGACGACCGTTTCATCTTAGTATAGGACTCCTCAGCAGTGCGCATTCACAGTCGCGCACTCGGGACTCGAACTCAGGGCCCTCAGTCCCACGCGAGAACGCTAAACCTCTAGACAACTGAGTCGGCTGGCATCCAACGGTGTTAATGTCTAACTTCAACCAATCTTCGATATTGCACGACCGTACACCACTGACTTCAGTGAGTAACTACCTCACAACAGACGCGGTTTAACTCCACTGGTCATGGCTTCCCAATATAACTCCAGGAAATACGTCTTGACACCGTCCAGTGCTTCCAGGTTTTCGGTGGTGGTCTAACTTAATTCGACTAATGAATTCGACTATTAAATTGCTATAATCTCCACAAACCCCCATTTTGATAACGTTCGTTGGGTTAAATGAAACTCCCTTTTTTTCCTTTTCAATCAATCAGATGCCTTATGTCATCATCATGCAGCACAACATGCATTAATGAGTCAATCAAAAGGTCCACCAATTTGTCCACATATACGTCAGCATTATTTATCTATGCCAACAAGTGATCATCGTTCAGTGAGTCAAGTTCCACATAAACTACATTCAAAAAATGAACAACAAATACAAGAGGAAGATATTGAAGAAAGCGGATTAACACTGAATAACAACACTATGAACTGGCTTGAATCAAATTCTCCCAAAAAATCTATTAATCAGTCATCATCATCATCAACTGTACAAGATTCAAAGTATACTAAACAGTCAAATATTTCTGATACTGATAAAATAAATAATAGTAGGAGATCGTCTAAAGGAGGCCGTCTAAATGGACCACGCGGAAGTCGCTCGGTAAGCAAAACAAAAATATCCACTTTTATTTTGAATATTTTTTCTGAGAAATTTTATGGCAGGTAGGATGTAGATATCTAACGTATAGTAGTATTGTCTCTTAATGTATGACTAAATAACTTAAGCATTGTAGGCAAAGATGGATAGTAGCTAGCAGTGGAATCCAGGACGCGCGTTTCGTCCCATTCGAGACTCGTCACCTGGGTGTAATTGAATCTCAGAGTTGATGTTCACTCTGGGACTCGGACCCAGTACCTTTCGCTTCAAATGCCATCATGGTATCCACTCAGCTACTGAGTCCTGATAGCCAGTTGTTTGTGCAATGGGTTGATGTTTAAATTCACTTAGTATTGTTTGTTTGAATCTTCCTATTGATGTGGATAACGCGATGGAGTTTGAGGCGAAAAGTACTGGGTTCGAGTCCCAGAGTGAACACCAACTCTGAGATGCAGGTACATCCAGCTGACGAGTCACAAATAGGACGAAACGCACGTCCTGGATTCCACTGCTAACCACTATCCATCTTTGCTTACAATGCTTGTAAATTAAGGCTACATCGAGGCAATACACACAGTATGCACATATGCCAATTAGATATTGACCAGTTGCAGTCTTAAACATCAATGGGAATATTCAAACAAACAATACTAAGTGAATTTAAATAACTTAAGTTTGAATATTCTAGAATAGCTTGCATTTGTCCAAGATGAAAAGTATAATTAAGTAAATAGTCCTGAGAATCCTACAATACAATTGGATAAAGTACAAATATCAAAGTTCTTTGAAACCTATATTCGTCTTACTTATCAAGCTTAACAACCAATATACATGACATTTCAATCAAATACTATATGATACTGAACAATAGAGCTCTAAATTTCTTTATCCCAATATTGAATATAAGGATTCTTTTTAAACTCATGTAAGCATTTTGTTTTAATGAAGAAATAAAGCTCATTTTCATTATTTTGTTTTGATATCCAATTAATGAACTAGTTATTCTATTAAAGGATTAAATTATTACTTTAAATGACCTGAATTAATGTTGCCTCAACCATATCATTTTTCTTTAGTTTTTCGTTGTGATTGATCAACCTCAGACAAATTTCTAAATAATGTTTCTGGTAATTGATTTTTCAGGTTAACTGTCAGCAGTATGCTAGATATTCATAATTACTCTTTTTCAAAGTCTAGATATACTCATTCAAAGCCTGAAAAGTAAATAAGTTAAAGTATTGTAACAAAAAACTACTTTATGAACTTAATTACATAACTAGTGAGGTCGATCTCAGGTATAATATTTCTCAAATAGTTTGTTGTCCACTCTCTCAATTTGAACTGCATAAAGATAGATAGTGGCTAGCAGTGGAATCCAGAACGCGCGTTTCGTTCTATTTAGGACTCGTCAGATGGATGTACCTGCATTTCAGAGTTGATTTTCACTCTGAGACTCAAACCCAGTACCTTTCACTACAAACGCCATCGCATTATCCATATCGCGTTATCTATATTAAGGCAATACGCACAGTATGCACATATTGCCAATAGGAGACTGACCAGTTACAGTCCTAAACATCAATGGGAAGATTCAAACAAACAATACTAAGTGAATTTAATGATCAGTAAATATTTGGTAAAGTATTGTAAAGTGATCATTTACGCTGATGCTTAAGGAAACTCTACAAAAGTATTAGGCAAATTGAAACATTAAGAATTTGACATCATAATTCAATCGACAACCAGAAGATTATAACTAGTTCACAAACATATTTTTGGTTTGTCTATTACGCTGAATGAAGCAATCATATGAAATAAGCACTATATATCTAAAATACATTCATCTGTACACGATAACATCTAACTAGATAAACAATCCCTATATACTTGGCTTTGACATTTTCTCCTATTGGCGGCATGCTTAAATACCTGGGTTACCTGTTCCTGCTATCTAAATATATCAACAAGTTATCTAAATTTTTTTGTTTCAATACATCATTATGGCTATTTATCGCACAACCTATTCAGGTGCGTTTCTGAAAAGTGTATAACCTTTCTCTGCAAAAGTTACAAAAGGCCCAATCAGAGGTGTCGTGGTTGCTGAGAATATGCAGCGAAAAGAATGTACATTATTCAAATGTCGACTGACTGAACTGCTAACTTCTAACTGGTGATCACTCAATATTGATCATCAGGATCGACCAAGAAGTAAGAAACGGCAACTTGTTGAAATACTTTGTGCCGAAAATTCTATATTGTACCAAAAATATAATACTGAATAAAGCTAATAATAACAATAATAACAACAACAATAATTCTATCTTGGTCTAGTAGTAGTTTCGAGGGACTTCTTTAATTCTGTATCAGATTTTCAAAGTAGGACAGATTAGGTTGTTGTACTTCGTCATTTGTTTTCTCGCCATGAAACATATTTTTCAATACTTCCTTCACATTATAACTACATAAGTGTTGATTACTTTGTTAAGCCTGTTCATCATCGTGATTATTTCGAGTAATTTCTACTTATTTTATATTTCAATAGTCTAACAATGAGAAAAATGATGATACAATAGAATATGGTGAGATTGAAGTAAGTTTATGTTACTATTATTTATATCAGTATGAATTATCTTTTAATTTGACTATACTATCTATTCTATTTACTAACGGATAACATATAAACAAGTTATATTATTAGTGTGGTGTGTGCTACTGATGTCGACAGATATAAGTAATATGTATCACCAATCAAAAGTGGAACACCTAGTGGCAGAAGGTTATTAAAGTCAAAGAAAACAGAACAAGAACAGAGAATCATTGGTTCGGACATGAAGGAACAATCAATTCTGAGACTATTGACTGATATTTTGCAAATGAAGTATTTACTGTATAGTCCTCAGATTTTACTAAGAATATCTGTAATTTTGTGTTCAAATGCATTTGGTTTTCCCCATTTGTGTTCGTGTTCACTACACTAGCTTATTCAGTAAATCTTATAAGATAAACTAGATCAAATAATCATAATGTCTACGAATGGCATTTGGTAATAACTCGAATTGAACCATAGACTTCAACTATCATTCCCAATGAAGTTCCCATTCTTACTTTTGATCATTAGTCATTGAGTTTTGGTATCGTTTGAATTAAAGATTATTCACTAATTTTTTCACAAATTTCAATAGTTTATATTTCACCATGAAAGTTTGAGTAAACGAAATAATTGGTAATATGATTTAGTGTATTTAAGAACTTTCGTCTAAATTAGAGCGTATAGTTTTACAGTATTTGGGCATCAAGTTGATGTTAGACATTAAATAGGAAGAAGAATATATATGTAAAATCTCAGTGAATGAATTTGAAGTAAATCCAACGTTTCGCCTGGCAACATATTTTATATATGTTATATTAACACATATCATTTCACATCACAAATCTCTTACACACTAATACATATACCTAGTCTAGACATTTTTAATGCTGATTGGATGACCTATTCAGTGTACAATGAAACGAAGAACCATGTACCTATTTATATTCGATAATTTTGATGTTTGATTATATTTCTATGAAAAAGCTTGGACCAGATTACCAGATGAAACGTTGGATTTACTTCAAATACACTTCGCTGAGATTTTACAAATATATTATTCCTATTTAATGATTTAGTGTGGTTTTTATTTCAAATAAAAAAGAATAGCTGAAAATTCTTCATATGTTCACGAATTGATTAGTTACTTACTTACTAACTTACGCCTGTTACTCCCAATGGAGCATAAGCCGCCGACCAGCATTCTCCAACCAACTCTGTCCTGGGCCTCCCTTTCTAGTTCTATCCAGTTTTTGTTCATTCTTCTCATGTCTGTCTCCATTTCTCGACGTAATGTGTTCTTTGGTCTTCCTCTTTTCCTTTGGCCTTCAGGATTCCATGTGAGGTCTTGTCTTATGACGCAATTGGGTGATTTCCTCAATGTGTGCCCGATTCACTTCCACTCCGCCTGTAGCTCCTCCGGGGGCTACTGCCGGTCTCAAGCCCGAGTAAAGGAGGAGGGTTGGGCATGGGGTTAGCGACCCCATCCCGTAGAAAATCAACTCGCTAAAAAACGCTAACCAGAAAAACTATTCAAATTGATCAATATTGTTCTATATTTAGGTGGATTTTCGATACACAATGGTTGTGAAAGTAAACATCATGGTACGAATCGTATAAATTTTGATTCATTTTTGTATTGTTTGTTTGAATTTTCCCACTGATGTTTAGGACTTCAATACATCAGTCTCTTATTCTTATACGTGTATATTTTGCACATCCTGGATTCCACTGCTAGCTGCCATCCATGTTTGTTTATGATGCTTATAACTCAAGACAATATCGAGGCAATCCGTACAGGATGCACATATGCCAACAAGAGACTGATCAATTGCAGTCCTAAACATCATTGAGAAGCTTCAAACAAACACCATCGAGTGAATTTAAACTACACTCCATTGCACAAGCAAGTGGCCATCAGGACTCAGTAGCTGAGTGGATAACGTGATGGCGTTTGAAGTGTAGGGTACTGGGTTTGAGTCCCGGAGAGAGCATCAACTCTGAGATGCAGGTACATCCAGCTGACGAGTCCCAAATGGAATGGGACGCGTGTCCTGGATTCCATTGCTGGCCACAATCTATCTTTGAGCATAAATTTTATCATTTTATTTCTGAAATGAGCTAATAGTATATAACTAATAATAAACACAACTTACAGTTTGGCAGTAAACTGTTAACAATTCAGTTCTGCGAAATAATGAAATTTAATCTAAATGGAAAATTCATTATGAGTTTGTAAATTTCTGATTCATATCATTTACCGCCATCAGTTCAGCTCATCTGATTACCATATTTAACGTCATTTCATTGAAAAAATGTTTTTGGATTTAAAGGTTTTTCGTTATCAGTGAACAGGTTGAGTTTTCTGCCTTTGAAGTGATTTTAACTAAAGGGTACCAAACAAGCACAATATAATGCGGATGTCAGTATTGACGTTGAGGAAATGATGATAGGAAATAATTCAGCCGGCTGCCATGTCATTTTAAAATTATCCAGTGGGTGAATTTTTTTAAATAAAAGTTCGATTAATATAAATAACTTTTTGTTGTTGTAAATAAAGTCCAATATGCTATCTGGATTTCTCTGAACATCTTATTTCGAAGTATCACTAAACATGAGAGAATATTCATTGGTGTATATGGTTTGTGGCTATTAGTGGAATCTAGAACGCGGGTTTTGTCTTATTTAGGACTTTTCATTTGGACGTACCTGCATTCTAGAGTTTATGTTCACACTGAGACTTGAAGCGATCACATTTGACTTCAAACGCTATGGCATTATCCACTAAGCTATTTTAAATATCATTTGAATAAATCTTTATTGCTTACTAATCATGTGTAACTAAGATTATGGTGGATGGATGGAAAAGACTCCTTTTGTTTCGAATCAAGTCTACTAGGATTGTAGTGAACGCGAACACAAATGGGGAAAACCAAATGCATTTGAACACAAAATTACAGAATATCTTAATAAAATCTGAGGACTATACAGTAAATACTTCGTTTATAAATATCCATCAATCTTCTCAGACTTTATTGTTCCTTCATTTCCATACCAATCACTCTCTGTTCTTGTTCTCTTCTCTTTGATTTTTTCAACCTTCTGTCATTAGGTATACCACTTTCGATTGATGTTACATATTATTTATATCTATCGACATTAGTTACACACACCACAGCATTAATTTCTATCTAGTTTTCTATGTTTGGTAATATGTTCAAACTACTGAAGTTATTTTTAAGCAGTAGAGTGAAATTTACAAATTTATCTCAAGCTGCTTAGTGCATCAAGGATATCAATGAGTTAAGAATCAATTTCCTTGCATATCTAATATCAAGACCACAAAGTTTTGGCATTATCAATAATGTCACATTTATATGTACCTTAATGTATGGGTAAATATGTTGTTATTACTTTAATTGATAACTCGAACTGAACAGGTTGGCTGCCGATTTACTTAAGTTTCAAGATTCCCTTATTAGTTATGATAATCAAAACATTCGAGGATGACAGTTCGTTGTTTGATAACGTTTCTGATATAAATTTCCTGTCATTAAAAATTCTTCTAATCAAATTATAAGTACTTTTCCCATCTAATGGTGACTAATCAAACTATGCAACTCCAGTAACAGAAAACCTCTGGAACATATCGACTTATTGCTGAAATAAAATTATTAATTCTCTTAATTAATCACTGAAATAATTTAGTGACAGTTGATTCTTTTCTGAGGGAGGGAGGGAAGGAAGAGGGGAAAGGAGTACGAATAACTAAGCAATTTTTCATTTCAAAAAAAATTTTTTTTAATGTTTACTCAAGTGTTTAGAATGATTTTTTATTCCCATTTTTTTCGTTGGCTACATTCAAAATGATATTCATTTTGACAGTCAACTATTAATTTAATTAATATTTCCAGTTACTGTGATATGTATACATTTCACTTAGGTTTTCTTTTCACATGGATAGATTCAGTAGACTAGTCAGCAAAAAGAACTGACAAATAAAATCATTCAGACGGAAGCATTTCCCTTTGTTTTTTTTCTTTCATCAGTAATAGATTTGAATTGGATTGTTGAAACATCAAGAGAAGTAGCGAAAACGTTTTCAGACTAGGAATATATAAATAGTAGTCGAACTATTTAGTTCAAGTAAAGTTTCCTCAATGATAGAAAAATTGATCATTGTAGGATTTATTTTCCCATGAATTCAATGTATTCATAAGACGTATGTCTAAGTATATTGAAAATCTTGTTAGTATGAATGGGTTGAACAATATTACGAAATGATTAAAGTAAGACTTCTACACTACTGGTGTCCGTTGTGAGACTGACAGTTCTTGTTTTAATTCCCGAAAGTAAAGTCATCGGTAGCACGTACTGCTAAAGAGTCTTATATGGGGATGAAACAACTGTTTAGTGTTCCCAGGATTCTAATGATTGCCTAACTTCGCTTGATTCATGATCTCAATAAAACCTAAATTTGTTTAGCCTAGTAGATCATTCAGAAATTATATCTTTAGGATTTGAGTGAATGTATTGGTACCGTAATAGAAGATAGAAGTAGAACTAGGTTAACTGAGCTCAGAGAATGCCACATCTAAAAATCCACCTTATGTGCAACAACTCTTTCCCATCACCTAAAAATAGATTACATTGAACAATGCGATTAAAACGTAGCGACAAAAATAGCCTGGTCTTTGAGTAAGAATGATTATTAACAAACATAAAACTTTTCGTATAAATTGTTGACTAACCGGAATTCGTAATGTTAGTATCGATAAATGATTTATACTGACTGATCTAACAAGTGAATAAACTGTCAAATAGAAGTATTCAAATTATTTGGAAGAAGGAATTCCAGTTTGAATTAAAGGAACTTGTATTCTATGAACCAACGATGTAAATTTTAATGCTTAATAAAACTGCTTTTTATCACTTTGATAAGTTTATCTAGTAAAATATATCGAAAACTTATAGTATATTAACAAGACAAACCATTTACAAATTTGTATAATAATATCTGTCGCACACCAAATCGTGTAAACTCAGATATTGAGTCACTTTCAATAAAAAGTTAGTATGGAAATAGATCAATAGAGTTTAGCGTGTCTTGAGGAATAGGCATTCCGATACTAACCAATGATTTATTAAAGAATAAACATCTCATTTCAACAAACAATTTAATCTGGTACCATAGATCTGTTTCATTTCCGTGTCACGAGTGTAACGGTATTCTTTGACTGTTTAAAAAAATAATAGTCAGTCAGCTACAACGTAGGACCAGGGACATATATGCATCGGTCCAAGCTGCCATACCTCGTTAGCACAACAAGATGAACACCGAATTCATAAAAGTAGTTAATTTAGTGGAGTTAATATATAAAAGAAAGGTTGTATATAAGGATATAGTACAGGAAGGTAGACAGCTATGAAGCAATTTTAATCTCAGGGTTTAAATGAAGATAAAGAGTGTATAAAACTGGGACAGTGTTTCGCGCACTAAAATCGTTGGCCGTAGTGACACTTGAGGAGGAAACCGAAAGAGGAAGTTTAGTGTTGAAATTTAAGGTGGGAGGAATAATAGGAATTGAAGAAGGAGATTGATTATGAGCACAGTGATCTTGAGTGCTATTAGGGGTATGAGGGCAGTTATCACTTCCCGGTTGCCCACACCGTGGAAGGGTTCTTCTAGAGGTACCTGAAAAGAAAATTTGGTTAGAAGCGGTCTTAATGACCTGAGAGCGTGACCGCAGTGCCCAAGGGACAACTGCTTGAGGTCGGTCACACACGACCTTTTTGTGGGTAGTCTTTGTGTTAGCTCCGTTCTTCAAAGGACCTTACCACAGGAGACGGATATCCGTGGGATAAGGCGAGGTGTGAAATTTTAGGGTCGACCTTTTCTAATCCCACCCCTCCTTGTAGAAAGGCAGCATCGCTGTCATGCTGGTTGTCTGAAGGAAACACCTTACTGCCGTCACACCTCTGTACAGTCAGCAGTACGACTTCGCCTTCGGACCTTGGGTTTGTTGCTTTTAGTCTTACTGCTCTTCAACCGACCTGTCTGGCATGGTAGGACCTTGAGGAACGATTGTTTCAGCCAGTATAGCTCGATCGGTTCATCACGATAGGCAAGCCCAACCACCATGTTAAGTGGCAGCAACGGTCGGGAAAAAAAACTGATAAATACTCTTTTACTTCCTCTTGAATACTGAAAAAGTAGTGAACAACACTGTATCTGTAAAAAATGATCAATATCCTGACTTGATTCTTAATTTTAATCAAAACTGCACTAATCAATGAACATGGGTGTGTACTTTTCATAACTATAAAAAGATATAAGGGAAACCTGTACACTATTGATTACTGAATAAGTAGTAGAAGTAGTGTTGAACTTTCTAAACCGAGTAGTTTGACCAAAAACATACATAATAAAGTTTTCGAGAATGATTAATCATAGGCAAGATTATCAGACTGTTCAGATATTCACACTTATGGAATGACCTTGACAAGTTTCTTTTTTGTACTGAACTATGCATAGTAAAAATAAAATATTTACAATTAAAAACCATGTATCCATGTAAATGTGATATCACATAAAAAGCATCTAATTGAGCTAAAAAGGTGTCATTATTGAATTTTTCTTTTATAATTGAAAGCATGAGTCAATTGAAGTTATACCACCGAGGAAAACCTAGAAGCACTGAACGGCCGTTTTGTTCTATGGTGGGACTCCTCAGCAGTGCGCATCCACTACCTCACCTCGTGAGATTCGAACCCCGGACCTACCAGTCTCTCTCCAGAACACTTAACATTCAATTGACTCATGCTTTCCACTATGAAAATATTAAATATCTACAAAACCCTTTCTGAATTTCTTTTACTTATTTATCTAACTCTAGTTAATATTAACATTTGATGATTATGATCAAAGTTTAACTGTACATGTTGCACGTGCACGTAATCTTCCAGCAATGGATTTAAATGGTTTAGCTGATCCATTTGTCAAAGTAAGACTACATCCAGATCCAACAGAAGAGTAAGTCTAATTAATTAACCATGTTTTGGTTCTGAATTTTTAGATTTCTTATGACTAATTTCTTCTCTACGGTTCATTGTACCAGGTATAATAATTTGAACAATAAATTCAGATTAAGATCACAGTTTAAGTGGCTTATAATAATTTACAGGAAAACGTGGATCTAGGCTTTGTGCTATCTGGTACCCATCAGCAAGACATGGCTGAAATCTTGAACGAAATGACGCTCCCTGAGGTATTCAAACCATCTTTATGATCTAACATCAAATAATGTGAATGGTGATCTGATCTAGTGACCATATTGCAACTTGATCATTATCATTGGTTACCACTCAGGGACAGATTACTTTTAAGTCGAATGTTGTTTTAAAGTCACATGAATTGGTGATCACATTCGAAATCCACTTACTGAAATCTAATAAACGCTAAATAAAACAAAACCCTAGTGTCGTCATAATATGACTTGATGAAATACAGTTTAATTTACTTCAAACGACACTGAACCTTCCTTACAAGCTTGATTACACTAAATTACTGAATGAATATTATTTTTATTATATGCTTGAAGCACATTTTGTTAAATATTTACATCTATCTTAGTATTTAGGTCAAACTTTCAATAGACGTAATAAGACTAATAATTTACAAACTATGCTTTTACTGACTTTCGACTTGACGCTTGTAAAATTCTCATGATACTAATTTAAGAAATAAAGATTCTGTAAGGGAAAGAACATTTCTTGATTTGATCAACTTTCGTAAACCAGATAAATTCGTCTGTATTCTACATTTTAATTACTATGATGTTCAAGGGACCAAACAGATAAGCGCCACATAAATCATTCGACTTATGTGTGGGCTGGGATATTACTCGGGTGTCCAAACCAAAGCAGGTGGTTTCCTTAGGGAGCCACACCCCGAGCTTTTGGCCTACAGGTCTAATCCACAAGGCAGTGTAGCAACGTCAGGAGATGAAATCCTATGGTAGCCAGTGGCCAACAATAGGTTCATACACCATTTGTTTCCTTATGATCCTGGAGCCCACGCACACCATTGGTTTGAAGTCACTGTTTTCCAACTCTCCTAGGTGGAACTTCCACAACCATCAACCCTGTTGAAGCTCCAGATATTCGCTTTTCGTCCCTTCACTTTCGTCAACAACACCCCTGCCACGAGAAGGCAGTGAGTAGGACTTCCCTGGCAGTGGCTGGCCACTTAAGAGCATTTCGAGAGGGAGAGTGGACTCTCCCCACTCTTGACCGTACCAGGGCATTCGGTTCGAAACAGATTTGCTGAAGTTATATCATCATTCAGAAGCAAGGCAATTATCAGTGGATAACATTGAATGAGAGCTCTGCCTTATCTAAAGTTACATAAAATCAAAAGCATAGGTTATTGAGTTCTAACTTTACTAATTAGTAGTATTATACACTAATTGAATAACCGAAAATTGTAACTAGAGATTACTGTGAAGTATGAAATTAGAAAGGAATGAATATTCAGATGATTTTTGATCTTAACTAATTCCATGAAAGACATAAATTCGTGATAGAATAGATACTTTACAAGTTGAATAGACATTCATAAATCATGTAATTGTAAAAATGATTTGAAAATCTAAGCCCTGATACCTTTTTTTTCAAATAAAGCCGAAGTTATATCATGTTAACATTCTTTTATTTTATACAATTATTGTTTTAATATAATAATCTTAGCCCTGATTTTAATCGTCAAACAAAATATATGCCTAATACATTAACACCTGAATGGCAACAGACTGTTGTATTTATGAATTGTATAAAACGTACATTAAAACGACGTGTACTTGAAGTAACTGTATGGGATTTTGATCGATTAAAAACAAATGATTTTATGGGACAAACAATTATTAATCTTGGAGGTAAGTAATCCAAATTTTATTAAATCAAATTTTAATAATAATTAATTAAATATATAATATAGTTAAATTCATGAGTCCATTGAAGCTGAGGAGTCTCACAATAGGACGAAACGGCCATCCAGTACTTCCAGGTTTTCCATGGTGATCTAGTTTCAATTGACTCATGATTTCAACTATATCAAATTACTAAAATCTTCACAAAACCCCCCCTTCTAAACATATAATAATTCCAACATTATCAGAATGAGGCAGTAAGAAATGTGACACACAAATTTTTATTTCCTTTGTTATGATTATTATGAATTGTTTAAGGGTTATAACACTATTTTAATATTCAAACAGAAGAAAATAGCTTGACTAGGGAAGTATTTTCTCCTTCACCCACTATAAATTTAATCCATAGTCTTATGTAATAGCTTTAAGAAATGTATTCATATAAAATCTGTTGGGAAAGTAAGTTTCCATACTATTCATTCTTTTTAACTCTCCTAGGCGATTCTTTCTTGTCCGATAATTCAATTGATCTCTCTCATTGGAAAGAGGGTAGGACTTCTTTGAAAAAGGTTATAAACACTAGGATTAATTATAGTATTTTGAGACGTAAAGCATAACCCGTTCACTTTAAAAAGTACTATAGTACTCGGAAACTAACTTATATACCAAGATAATGTTAATAGAGGTTTCTCTTCACTTCATAGTAAACTCATGTCGAATTCCCTTGAATTACTAAACTAATTTTTAATAACTAAATGTTTTCTTAAATGAATCCACAAAACTGCTGACTCCTTTCTATTAATAGAATGAATTAAAAGATCTCTTTTCGTGTCATAATAATTCTCATTAAGAATCAAAAGTATTAATAAGTAGTATATTAAGGTTGAACTTTGTTTATCTTAAAATCATTTTGACATAATTGTTTAAAAAAAGAGAAGAATAGAAAAGAGTTTTTGCTCGGGGGGAATTCTTTAAACACCGGTTAATTTATTAAACATAAACATTAAAAAAGAAAAGATATCTGTCTATAAACAACATAGTAAAATCAGCAAAGATGGATAGTGGCTAGCAGTGGAGTCCAGGATGCGCGTTTTGTCTTATTTGGGACTCGTCAGCTGGATGTACCTGCATCTCAGAGTTGATGTTCACTCCAGGGACTCGAACCCAGTACCTTCCGCTTCAAATGCCATCACGTTATCCACTCAGCTACTGAGTCCTGATAGCTACTTGCTTGTGCGATGAGGTGAAGTTTAAGTTCACTTAGTATTACTTGTTTGAATCTTCCCATTGATGTTTAAGACTGCAACTGGTCAGTCTCTTATTGACGAAACGCGCGTCCTGGATTCCACTGTTATAACAGCAGCTTTCCTGAAGCTAGTCTTTGTTGTCCAACTTGCGTCCAATATGTTTCACTGATTTCAAGCGCCTCCAGGATATATCTCTTCATTTCTGCAGCAATTTGGATGACTCTCCTGGTCTCCCACGTTGTACGAACATTCACGAATATTCCACCTTTATTATGACAAAACCAGTTTATTCATTTGTGTGGAAGTTAGCCTACTCTCTTGAAAGACTTTATTTCGTGTATTAACAATTTTCTTAAAATTTTGTCATACTAATGATACACTTTTATTATTATTATTTATTATAAACACATAACTATTTCAGATAAAGAATATCTTGATGGTAAACCTCATTGGTTTAGTCTTCATGGGTTAATGCCAGTTGTTATACCAGTACCTAAAAAGTCAGTATCTTCATCGAAAACTTCATCTGACAGTTCAAGACAAGCCAAGGTAATTCTATCGCTTTACTATCACTGTTATCGAAGTAGTTTTACCTTTTAAACATTGTTTTCATACAGTATTTCAGGTCCTCACTTAGTTATAATCAGTGTAGAACCTGAGATATAAATTCATCTGTTCAATTTATCATACCACAGGACAGTGAAATGACAGCATTAAGATAAACCAATGAGTTGTAAAAGTAGTAAGGTTACCAACGGTAGCAGAAACCATTAGACCGAAAGATTATTTGAGAATAAAGAATGAATACGCGGAAAAAGAGTTACATACTAATTTTGAAACTCAGGATCATATGGAAAGTGATAATTGAATACATTGGTCCCACTATTATTGATTCTGAACCATATCACCTAATCCCGGCACCTGTTAACATGGCTGAGATCAACAGTCAATGCATTCATGGTCCGGTGACATATTCCTTTTTTCGATCCCAGCTGTCTACCAACCTACTAGAGACCGTCGAACATCAAGACACGTTCCAAACACTATCGAAGAAGATTCACAGCATTGATAAATTATTTTTGATCTTGAACTAATACTCCAAGTCTAACTTCTGTGTTTATCATACGGCAGTCCTAATATAGATGTGCAATGTTTCAAAGACACCTATGACGAAATACTAACAACCTACGAATGCCCTCTATCATTAAAAATCACATTCCACAGCCATAACGTAAAATATACTGTTCTGTTGTTCAGTATACTTGCCCGTTTCTTGACAGCCTCCAAATAATTCATTGCAGTACCATAGTAAGGACCAACGTATTTGCTAACTCTGCTGAGATTACGTAATGGGAAAAAAAGTGAGGAGTGCGAAGAAGGAAGTGATTTCAGAAGGAATCACATATTTATTGTATATACGCTACTCAAGAACAGTGAACAAATGTTAACATAGGTATCATTACCAAGATTTGACTTGATCATTTCAAATAATTTGAGCATTGAATGGATTTTTATAAATAAATTAATATATTTATAATGTCCCAATTAGTAGAAAAATTACGTTTGCTGACGTTTCGTGACTCAATGTAAGCCACTTCTTCAGAGAACAACGGAACCGTTGTACTACTTGGACTTGGAGTAGTTTTGATTTGGTTATTTATTCTCTGAAGAAGTGGCTTGAACTGAGTCACAAAACGTCAGAAAATTTTAATTTTTCTACTCATTAGGATATTACAAATATATTAATTTATTTATAAATGTTAACTTATATCCGATTCCTCATAGATTGTAGTAATTCTTCAGTTGATATCAGTACCTGATAATTATATAAATGATATCATGAAAACTATAGCCGCGTTCAGTAATCCACAGTGAAACACACATGTGGAATTCCGAAATCTGGCGTAAAGTTCCTTATTCCTCTATAAATTAGTAAAAGGACTTAGACTGATAAACTTCTGGCTCACCATACTTCAGATTTTCATAATAGATTCCCAAATTCCCTTATTGATCACTATCAACTATAACTCAGTTGTAACCTCAGATGTTGTTCGCAAGCACTAACAGTCATATTTCGGTTATTTTACTCATAGAAATATCCTACTTTCACTGACATTTTATGACATCGGGATTATTAGACGAATATTTAAATTACATTTAATTTATTCTTTAAAAATATGTTGCTAAATTATAAAACAATAATGAATTGAGTAATATATTCAATCTTTTTATTCAGAGCTCTAAGGACAGCAGTTCTAGAAGAAGTACAGTGAATAAATCACCAAAAGGTAAATTACATTTACATTTTGTTTACAAAGTAATTTTCTTGTAATTTACATTTCTATTAAATGTTATGGGGTTAGTAGTTTACAAAAGATTTGGACAATGATATCATTTAAATTCAGAATTAAGGATTATTTCTTTTTTTATGCGGAGGAATATGGTACTGAACAAGAACACGAGTGAGGACAATCAAATGTACTTTAGCACAACATTACAGAATATCTCAGTAAAATATGAGAACTATATAGTGAACAAAGATGGATAGTGGCTAACAGTGGAATCAAGGATGCGCGTTTTGTCTTATTTGGGACTCGTCAGCTGGATGTACCTGCATCTCAGAGTTGATGTTCACTCCAGGGACTCGAACCCAGTACCTTCCGCTTCAAGTGCCATCACGTTATTCACTCGGCCACTGAGTCCTGATAGCCACTTGCTTGTGCAATGGGGTGAAGTTTAAATTCATTTAGTATTGTTTGTTTGAATCTTCCCATTGATGTTTAGGACTGCAACTGGTCAGTCTCATATAGTGAACAGTTAATTTGCAAAAATAACAATCAATTGTCTCAATTTAACTGTTTCTTTTGCAAACATCCATCCATAGTCTCCGATTATAATTGTTCAAATCTCGTCAGCGGGGCCGTGTATGTGCACTGCCGAGGAGTCTCACACTACAACGAAGTGGCTGCCCAGTGCTTCCAGGTTTTCAATGGTGGTCTAACATCAATCGGTTCCTGATCTCAATCAAAAAAAGAATTGATTTCTTTGTTGTTTGATTTACACAAACAAATACATACTTTAAATTCACTTAGTATTGTTGGTTTGAATCTTCCCATTGATGTTTAGGACTGCAACTGGTCAGCCTCTAATTGGCATATGTGCATACTATGCGTATTGCCTCAACATTGCCTTAATTCACAAGCATTATAAGCAAAGAAGGATAGTGGTTAGAAGTGGAATCCAGGACGCGCGTTTGAAGCGAAGGGTACTGGGTTCGAGTCCCAGAGTGAACATCAACTCTGAGATGCAGATACGTCCAGCTGATGAGTCCCAAATAGGACGAAATGCGCGTCGTGGATGCCACTTCTAGTCAATATCCATCTTTGTTTAAAATAAATACTTTGTTGATTGTTCTTTCTTAACGAAAATTATTATTTTCATATTTAATCTTATGATATTTTGTTTAACGAGGAAACAAAAAAAATTTAAGGTGATTGGTGATAATGGGAATACGGTAATTAAAACAAAAAAAAAACTAATTCAAGTACATTTATGAATTAATCACCTTATTCTCAGTATGTGGTAGTTAGATTACCAATGCTAATTAAAAATTGCTAACTTTCTTAATCAATTAGAAAGCATTCACTTGCATATGAACTAACTGTATTTCAGGTTAATTTCTATTATGAACTAGTTTTTGCATCATCTTGAAAACTACTGAGAATTATCAATCGTTGAACAGATATTTCAGACATAGTAACGAGAACTGGAAACATGATCTGGTTATATGGTAGATAGTATGATACGTTATAACAGTCTAATCTAAATATCATGACTTCTATTATCAACTTCATTCGATCTTCGAAATATCGCTGTTCTCATCATATTTCATGTCTAAATTTAGATCTCATTGACCATAGACTCTGAAGTGCGGTTAGTGAAAGTAAATTTGATTGTTCACTGGGTGTGGACGGAGAAATACTACTTTGGACTCGCCCAGTGTAGACTACTTGTAACTGTGCTCAATAAAATATTGTTTAGCTCATATACTGACTCTATATTTAGTCGTTTATTATGTATGTAGTGTAACGTAATCTAGTCTGTTCATGGTATATTGATTAGGGAGTATCCAGCCTAAAGGTAGTATAATCTCAATCACCAGTTTCAGTGAAAGATTTTAGATTTCCGGTTATCTCAGGTTCCTAATACAAATTTGAGGAACTGCACATTATGTAAAATTCTATTGAGAACATGCGACCCAATATGTGTACACTTTTCATCCACTCATTAGATGAATAAATTTGGCTACAGTTCAAGAACACTATCTATCGGTTACAGAATAATGATAAGAACATAACTTATTTAACGAGCACTCTAGTTAACATTTAAATCAATTAATGCTGGATTTAAATATGTTAATAAACATCATAACTGAAATGAAGCTACATGCAGTTAGGCAATCGCAACTAGGATAAATCTCTCATATTTGACCCTGCTGCTAATCACTATACAGAAGGTTGAAATAGTTACTTTCTATCAACTATGAGCATCAATAGAATTAAGGTTTATATATATTTAAACACATGAATATTGGTACAAAGAGGCACCAGATACATATGCGTCACACAAATCTCATTTGATTTGTGTGAGGGCTGTGATACTGCCCAAACCGAGGCAGGTGGTTTTCTTAGGGGGCCATACCCGGAGCCTTCGACCTGAAGATCTGATCCACAAGGCAGTGGAGCATCCTAAGGAGATGCAGTCTCATGGTAGCCGGTGACCAACGATTGATTCATAGGCCATTTGTTCCCTCAGGTTCCTGGAGCCCATATGCACCATTGGTTTGGAATCAGGGTTTTCCAACTCCCCTAGGTGGACTTTTCATGTCCACCAAGCGACGGATATTCGCTTTTCGTCCTCTCAATTTCGTAAACAACACCCTCACTACGAGAAGGCAGTGAGTATGAATTCCTTGGCAGCGGTTATATACGCGAGGCCATTTAAGAGCATTTGGAGAGGGAGAGCGGACTCTCCCCACTCTCGGTCGTACCAGGGCTTTTGGGGGCATATACATATTCAGTCTAATAAATATCCTGTTCATGTCTCACTGATGTTAAACTTTAATCACTTAGCAATTAACTTTAAAATCCTTAATCATCTAATTTTAAAAACTATTCACTTATACAAAGTAACTAGACCAAAAAAATAAAAATAAAACTGTGTTTATTATTTTTTTTCTTCTCAATCATTTTAAAGCATACACAATAAAATTCTGTCTATATATCCTAGTCCACTTAAATATATAGAAGTTTTTAATCATTTTACACTTGGAAAATTCAATCAGTTCTGATGTAGAACATTTAATGTTGCTAGTGTTTAATATTTCTGTCACTACCCCCCTACCCACCCACCTACTATTATTACCGTTATGGTCTCTATAACTACAAATATAAACAAAATCAAACTTGTTAAACAAATTATAAAATATAAATAAACACAATCAATAAATTTGTAATAATAATCTTACTCTTTTTATTATTATTATTATTCTATAATAAATGAATAAGAAAATAAGAAAACAAGATTGATTTGATTTATGTAATAGAAATTGATATAGCTTGTTTAAACATTTCGATAAAAGGTCAGTTAAACAATTAAGATATAAAGATGATCAAAGAAATCATGATGATTATTATAGACATTGTTGAAGAGGTTATCAACAAATGTCTGTCCCATAATAAGATGAAACGGTCGTCCAGTGCTTCCAGATTATCTATGGTGGTCTAGATTCAATTGATTCATGATCTCAACTATACAAAATAACTATAATAATATCCACAAAAACCTTTTTCTGATATTAAATTTCTGTGTTTGAAAAATTATTGATGTAAGTAAGCTAACTTAGTCAAAGAAAAAAATGAATCGATTGATAGTGTTATCACTTATAGTTAACTAAGATTAATGAAATATGTAATATACAAATTTTCATAGTTGAAAGCGTGAGTCAGTTGAAGCTAGACCACCAGGAAAAACTCACTGAAGACAATTGGTGAACGGTCTCTCAACTTCGTGGATTGGTTGGAGTTAGACATATCGGATGCCGGCTCAATGGTCTATCGTTTAAGTGCTCTGGCGCGAGATTGGTAGGTTCTGGGTTCGAATCTCACGAGGCAGGATCGGGGATGCACACTGCTGAGGAGTCCCACAATGAGACGAAACGGCCGTCCAGTGCTTCCAGGTTTTCCCTGGTGGTCTAGCCTCAATTGACTCACGCTTTCAACTATGAAAATACTAAATCTCCACAAAACCTATTCTATTGTCTTTTAAAAAAGTAAAAAAATCATTTTCAGTCGAATATAGTCGACTTCAAGCTGAATATATATATCAATGAATTTGTTGCTGGTTTGCAATGCTTAGAAAAGAAATGCAAACTGAATGGATTAAATTCTGTCACTAATAACTACTAGAATTTTTCACAGTTTACTGTTTAGGGAATGGTTAGTTCAATATATAAATTCTCACATATAAAACTGTTAAGGTGAGTGAGTTATCACTGACATCTCTGAGTCCTTAGGGTTTGAGTCTGTCAGAGATTTATCAAGGTTGGAAACATGATTACTAATGAGGCCTATGACACATGCTGATCACCTTTATCTATGGAAATAGCAGTCCCTTAAAACACATACTCTAAATAATAAATGTTTTTTGTTATATCCAAATGAGTAGAAAAATCATATCTCTGACGTTTCTTGACTTAATATAAGCTACTTCTTCAGAGTTAATGACTAACTGAAACTCAATTATGACAAGTTTAAATAGTGCAAAAGAAACAATACAAAATATTTTTAATACAATCAAAATCATAATAGATCTG
>NC_031498.1:24791289-24901056 GCF_000237925.1 Schistosoma mansoni | reverse complement strand
CTTGTCATAATTGAGTTTCAGTTAGTCATTTACTCCGAAGAAGTAGTTTATATCAGGTCACGAAACGTCTACACAATGGGTAACAACGAAAAATATATTTATTATTACCATTTCAAATAATTCAGATTTAAATATTTATTACATATTTGATGTGTGGGCGAGAATGATAATGACTGGTGGTTTTGCTGAGTCAGACATGTCGATAGTGTGATAGGGGTTATATGTGTTACACATTCCCCTATCCTGATTATTATTGATTGACTGTTACTTGTTGTTGGATTATGTCGGATTTTAGAGTGGAAATATACTGACGTTCTAGTCAAGCTAATTTCGTGTTCTTAATCTGAGTTGTGTTGAAATCCTGTAGAATAGACACTGGGTGGGAATCTAGTGTAGATATTCGTCTAAAGTAAATTAACGTCCCACATATGTGTAAAAAGTGAAAGGACTGTTATAACAAGATTAAATCATGTTATCACTAAGAACATGTTTATTTTGATTCTCATTCTCATTGCATTCTTCTTGTGTATTCATATAATGTGTATTTATTCTTCTTTATTCACAGATCAACTTCATTCTCAAAGAATAAGTACATGACATTGAAGTACATTCATGATATTATAATCCTTTCATATATATATATAAACATTTATAGACTAGATTAATAATAGGTTTATATCGATTGAATCGAATCCAACTATTGTTTCTTTCTAATATAAGCATACAATATTGTATACATGCATAATATATATACATATATCAGCTTCTTGAACAAAACAGTAATAACTATGATGTTGAATTTTAATGTGACTATAAGAAAACCTTCAATTTTGTCATCATCATCATTGTCATCATCACCATCATCATTAACCTTAGTATGTTCTGTCTTCTTTACATTTCATTATTTTGCCGTATGTATTTAATTTAAACCATTATTACCATTACTATTGTTATTATATATGATGATTTGTTCTTCTTCTTCTTCTTCTTCTTCTGGTCTCTGAACTACCGGATCATAATTGTTACTAAGTCAAGAAACGTTTTTTTTTAACTTTATTGTTTATTACCTTCAATATTTTTCGGTGTCATCACATTTTATGATCCCATTGTAAACTGATATTTATTTATGTTTATATATATGATTATTGTTAGATATATGAAATGAATATTTTTTTGTTGTTGGAAGAAAAGAGATTTATAAAAACAAATATATCATTTTATATCAAGATGAAATATTTTTCGTTCTATCTGATTTCTCCTTGTCACTTTTACCTTCCTTATACCTGTCTACCCTATTGACTCACTCAAACGAAAGCAATGTTGTACATAGTGTAGTAGTCTACAATATATATATAACCAGATATATATATATATATACCCTGAACTGATCATGTATATTTAATATCCTCTATTTTCATGACCACTTCACTCTATTTCTTATTGTGTAATGAACAATCTCTAAAAGAAAAAACTTGGTAGATCAATCAAAAATGTGTGTTTTAATGAAACCACATTTTGTGTTTTTGCAACAATAAATAATTTAAATTGAATAGTATATGATAAATTTGTTAAGAATTATCTAAAAGTAAGCAACTATTTAAACGAAATATAAACAGTACGAAAATTTTAACTTATGATACTCTTTATAAGCAAAGATAGATAGTGGCTAACAGTGGAGTCCAGGACGCACGTTTCATCCTATTTGGAACTTGTCAGCCGGATGTACCTGCATCTCAGAGTTGATGTTCAGATCCAGCTGACGAGTCCTAAATAGGATGAAACGCGCGTCCTAGATTCCGCTGCCAGCCACTATCCATTTTTGCTTACAATGCCTGTGAATTAAGGCTATATCGAGGCAATACTCACAGTATGCACATATGCCAATAAGAGACTGATCAGTTGCAGTCTTAAACATCAATGGGAAGATTCAAACAAGTAATACTAAGTGAATTTATTCGTTCTAATATTGACGAATATTACTATAAAATATATAAATTTTGTTGGTTATATAAAAACTTTCGTCTAAATTAGAGCGTATAGTTTCACAGCATTTGGGAGCCGAGTTGATGTAAGACATTAAGTAGGAAGAATATATTTGTAAAATCTCAGCGATTGAATTTGAAGTAGATCCAACGTTTCGCCTGACAATCTGGTCCAAGCATCCGATGGATGCTGGTTCAGTGGTCTATTTGTTAAGTGCCCTGGCGCGATACTGGTAGGTCCTGGGTTAAAATCTCGCGAGGCGAGGTCGTGGATGCACACTGCTGAGGAGTTCCACGATAGGGTGAAACGGCCGTCCAGTGCTTCCAGGTTTTCCATGGTGGTTTAGCTTCAATTGACTCATGCTTTCAATTATTGTACTAATTTATTATCATTTATACCAAGTAAAAAGTAGTTCATTTATAAGAACACAAAATAGAGTAGTTTCGAATTCATTAGAACTTTTATTAGACTAGTTTGTTTGTATAAGTTTAAAACGAATGTCAAAAGAAGATCATGTCCAGTAAGGTAAAATAGAATGTCTTGTATTTATAAAAGAGGGCAATTTCCTAGTACACATAAGAAAGTTTATTTTGCTCATCATTCCATGTGATCGCATAGTTAGTTCTAAATTACTTCATAATATGAGAATCTATTGACTTCTTGCTTCATAGTTAGTAGTATATCAAACATGTACTACTATTATTTGACAGTTAAATAATTTAAATCTTTTTTTTAACAGTGAAATACGAAAGTATTTTTAAAGTAACAGAAGTCACTAACGGGTAAAATTTACCCTTATACATAAGGTTCAAAAGATAGTAACCACCTTAAAAGCCAATTATCTTATAAAATTAATCATTTTATATCTATATTTCAAGGAGATTTTAAATAATCTGAAAAGTCTATAAACATATACACAATATAATAAGAAACATCAGTAGTTTCAACTATATAGTCAACTGAAAATGGACCGATTTGCAGTTAGTATCGGCGTCTACTCTTAATTGGTGATTGAATTCTGCTTATGGTGTTTATAATATTATAGTCAGAATAAGTGACTAAGTGTTTATATGAACTCAAACTGAATTATTGAATAGGTGACTTTCAGTCATATTTCCAATCCTGAAAGAAACATAGGTACTATAGATCTTCCAACCTGTTTCAGCCAGTGACCACCACTGCGAAACCTAGGTCTAGGGCATCCTACTGAGTAGTGTCAGCAGTCTAACAGTATATAAGATTCATCTTAAGTCCGAGTAACTCTGTTCATATACTACATTGCAAAGATTATGGGCTTAATTCGATTAGTGCCGATCAGTAGATATGACAGTGGTTACCATTGAGTGATCGTTTGACACATATATTTTTGTCCTACAAAAAACCAATTTTATTCACATAGCTGAGTAGTAATGTCTGTTAATGTAGTTTTACATGACAACTGCTTAAAATTTGGGAGCAGCATCGATCCCTCCTGTTTTTCAAGCATATCTTACTGATGGTTGAGAACCAGTTGGAAGTCTTGATTTGTTGTCTCTTATTGATTGTCTTTACTCCTGAGAGCAAAGACGTTTGTAACCAGTAGAGCTGGTCGATTTCTATCGGTCTCATCACAACTGCATTATTAGTTTACTTGACTCTATATGATGTTGACTAAAGGTTCTGTGTTAGTTGTAGAGGTAAGAAGTTAGCTGAAAGCTCTAGGACTAAAATTCCTAGTAACTGGAATTCTTCTATAAATTTTGATCTGCAGTTTTGCAGGTAAACTTATAATCCATACCCAATTTGAATTCAAGTTACCAACTGTCACAAGTAGTTTGTAATTCACTAAATGACTCTCATAAAATAGAACTTTGTACAATATTTCCATTGTGTTTATTTTTGTGACTTATAAAGATATAAAAGTCTGAAAAATCTTGTTTTCAATGCAACAATAAACATTTAAAACTGAATATTTAATGATGGTTGAATGATACTTTTCTTGCATCTACTGATCAGTATGATTTCACCAATTAACACAGTTTAGTAATATTAACCTAAGGTTAAAAAAATGATGATGCGGGAGCCTATTATGACAAAAAGAGACGGAGTACAATAAGAACTGTAATAGCCTTCTGACAGTTCCCTCTCTAACTATCTAAACTTTAAAAAAAAATATGTAAGTCAGTTTATCCAAAATCTGTATTATGAAATACTTATATTATTTATATACTATAAAAATATACAAAAGTCGTTGTACAAACAGTTTACAATTATACAAATAACATTCAAGTTACATCAGTATTCCAAAGTGACATCATCAACTTCAAACAGTATAAAAGCAACACATAGTTCACCAATCTAATGTATATTGATTATAAAAAGGTCATGAATGTTATGGAATGGAACGAAAGGATACACCGACATAAGTTGTAAGATATCAATAGAACAAACCTTCTTAGAACAATTTATTTCTGTAATAAATCACGTGTAATTTCTAAATTCATACGATTACGTTCAACTAATATATCAGCTAATTCTTTATGATCCGATTGTCTTAATGCATATTCTAATTCAGCTATTTTGATATCATCTTTAACTGTTTCACGTAATTTCTTCCAATACATTAATGTTTTTTGACTAAATGCCGCTTCACGTTGATTAAATGTACGCATTTCTTCGTAATTATTAATACATATTGTTAATGGTATATTTAATAATAGAAAGACTCTCATATCATTTTCAGTTAATGCTTTAGCTATATTTAATATACTTATATCTGAAAGTACAGAAGCTGATGATTGAATATTTCCTTGTTCTTTATCATCAATGTCATCTGTTAAATAGATACATATATATGTAAAGAAGAAGGGAGAGAAAATAAAGGGTAAAGAGAAATAACAATGAAAATGATGAAATATCAAGTGATTACATAATCCAAAATATCCATATAGTCGTGTTTAGGACTTTTCAGGTAATGGAGCTCGGATCCCAGGTCTGATATTCACACTGTGACTGGAACCTAGCACTTTTCGCTTCAAAATTCCAAAGTATCTTTCACTGAACTACTGAGTCTAGGTATATACTAGTTTGTGCAAGGAGCATAATTTTTAATTATAGATAATTACAGGACGAAACGCGGGTCCTGGATTCCACTGCTAGCCACTATCCATCTCTGCTTACCATGCTATATCGAGGCAATACGCACAGTATGCACATATACCAATTAGAGACTGACCAGTTGCAGTTCTAACAAATCGATGGGAAGATTCAAACAAACAATTCTCAATGAATTTAAACTTCATCCCATCTCACAAACAAGTGGCTATCAGGACTCAGTGGCCGAGTGGATAACGCGATGGCGTTTGAAGCGAAGGGTACTGGGTTCGAGTCCCTAGAGTGAACATCAACTCTGAGATGCAGGTACTTTCAGCTGACGAGTCCCAAATAGGACGAAACGCGCGTCTTGGATTCCACTGCTAGCCACTATCCATCTCTGCTTATAGATGTTGATACTGTTTTATTGTCGATGTTGACCACTCTTGACTGAAAGTTTATCAAATCTTGTGACTAAATGGTAATATTCAGAAAACCTGCTTATGTGCACAACAGCAAAATAAAACAAATCAATTCCAGTCCTTGACATCAACAAACGAACCCTATTAAGTAGTAATACTATTAATTGTTAACAGTAATCAATTTCTTGTATTGTTGAAAACACTATACATCTACAGTTTCTTGTGTCAGCTGGTCACCACATTACTGCCTGGATATACTAAGTTTAAAAAATTTGTTTCCTCACACTATTTTGGCAAAATATGAAACAACAACACTCAAGGACTTCCTTGAATGTTTTGAGCGACTGAAACTGAGGCCTTGGAGGTCTATTGCCAAAAAAAGGAGAAGTACCGAAATTAATTGTGCTGATGTAGCTTAATTTTTGTAAAATAAAGCTTTGTTACTACAGTTTATGTATTTATTGGACAGAAGTTTTATACTTAACAAACATACCTTGATTCCCTGACATTTTAATTGACCTGTTATCTCAACAAATATGAATATTGATGATGAGTACAGGTTTTCTCTGGAAAAAGAAACAAATCAAGAAAATAAATGATTTTTGATTCGGTGAAGTATAGTTTGTTAATATTAGTAAAGTTTAAATTTTATTGGGTATGACAGTGAGGTGAAGCAACTGGTACTTTATTTCATTTGATTGTTTACTGCTTTAAAAAATAGGCATGACTATTTATCAGTGACAAGCGAGTTCAGAAGAAATTAGATAATTTAGTCACTTATAAATGAAATAAGATATAGCATTTATGTTCATCGGTTCAATACTTTACATTTTACAACAACTCAAGCATCTGAATTTGGACATAATTAATTTCCTTGGTAAATTTTGCACAGTAGTAATAAGAAACATTAAGGGAGAATTTTATTTTGTTTTGCTTGCTTTCAATCCTCCACATCACTGATTTTATTAGTAAGATGTCCTGCAAATGTGTTTTGTAGAACATTGATAAAGTAATTTAGTTTATTGATAAAAATATTTTGTACAATCACACAGTTCCACTTTATATGGTCCCAAACTACTGCAAAGATTAGTGCATAATCAATCGAAAAGAATTTGTGTAACCTGTTGATAATATTACTTACTTATGCCTGTTACCCTTCGTGGAAAAGCGTAGGCCACCCACCAGCATTCTCCATCCAACTCTGTCCTGGACAATCCTTCCCAGACTATCCGTTTGATGTCTGCTTCCAATTCCTGACTCAGTGTGTTCTTCAGCCTTCCTCATTTCCGCTTCCCTTCAGGATTCGAAGTTAGGGGTCGCCTCATGATGCACATTGGTGATTTCCTCAGTATATGTTCTTTCCACCTCCAACGCGTTTTCCTAATTTCCTCTTCATTTAAAAGCTGGCTTGTTCTCTCCCAAAGTAGGCTGTTGCTGATGGTTTCCAGCCAACGGACATTGAGTATCTTGTGTAGACGACCTTTCATAAATACTTGTACCTTCTTGATGATGGTTGTAGTAGTTCTCCACGTTTCAGCCTCATACAGTAGGACTGTCTTGAAGTTCGTATTGAAGATTCTTACTTTGATGTTGGTTAACAGTTGTTTTAAGTCCTGAATGTTCTTCAATTGTAGGAATGTTGTTCTTGTTTTGCCAATCCTTGCCTTTACATCTGCATCACTTCCTCCACGTTCATCGATGATGCTTCCCTGGTAAGTGAATGTTTCTACATCTTCCAGGGTTTCTCCATCAAGTGTGATTGGGTTGATGATCCCTGTATTGTATTCGAGGATCTTGCTTTTCCCTTTGTGTATATTCAGGATTATTGATGCAGAGGCTTTGGCCACACCTGTTGTCTTGACCTGTATTTGTTCTTGTGTTTGGTATAGAAGAGCCAGATTTTCTGAGAAGATGCATGCGAGCTGTTCACTGTATTTCGTGCTTCTCTTCAGATGTGGAGGTTCTCATAATCCAGCCAAAAACCAGGAGAAAAAAAGGGAATGGTATGCAGCATTGTCTGACACCGGTCCTCACTTCGAATGCGTCAGTCAGCTGTCCTCCATGCACGACATCACACTGTAATCCATCGTATGAATTCCGGATAATGTAGACTATTTTCTCAGGTGCTCCATAGTGTTGGAGATGTTTCCATAATGTTCTCCTATCCACACTGTTAAATGCTTTCTCCTAATCAAGGAAGTTGAAGTATAGTCACGAGTTCCACTCAACTGATTGTTTCACGGTGATCCATAGTGTCACAATTCGGTCTGTGCACGACAGAACGTTACGGGGTCCAACCTGTTGATCTCGAAGTTGGGCGTCGACTTCATCTTTCATCCGGTTCAGCAACGCTCTTTTGAAAACCCTTCCTGGTACTGACAACAAACTTATGTCTCTGTAATTCTCACATTTACTCAGATCTCTTTTCTTTGGTATCTTGATGAGATATCCTTCTTTCCAGTCTGTCGGCACCTGTTTACCCTCCAAAATCTTCTTCAAATAGAACGTGGAGCATGATTGTAGTTACTTCTATATCTGACTTTAGAGCTTCAACTGGTCCTCGTGCTTCCCCACTCTTGATTTTTCTGATGGCCATCCTGATTTCTTCGATCGTTGGTGGAGTGACGTCTATAGGGAGGTCTGTATGTGCTGTCTTGGTGTCTGGTGGGTTTAATGGAGCTAGTCAATCCAATAATTCCTCTAAGTGTTCTAACCACCTGTTCTTTTATTCTTGAATCCCAGTGATTGGCTTTTCTTGTTTGTCCTTGACTGACCTCTCTGGTTTGCTATGTACTGTCGGTTTCTATGTTAAAACCATAAAGCTTATTCCGCCCTCCGGACAAGCCAACTTATTCTTTCTTCTTGATTCACACTTTTGACCTGGTCAGTTATTCGCTAATCAACCTTGACTGTTTTTATGTAAGCGTATGTGTGTGCATTTCTCATCTTACTGATCACATATCTATAGCTTATTTTCGTCTGACTATAAATATTGATTCACGCCTGGTTAAATTGAGTTGGTTCACATGCCATCACCACTCCGTGTCATTTTGCTTCGCTCTCTTCACTTTGTCTTTCTAACTGTCTGTTCATACCAACGATTGTATGAAATATATGTATTCAAAATTCATTCTCGTATTTGATTTATTTAATTCCGTTATTCACCAACGCCATTTAAGTCGATGATTATATGCGAGGATTGGCAACATCTATATTTCAATAACAATCATCTATACAATCCAGCTGGAGTCGGATACCAGGGCACTAAAACTAAATTTTCCTTCCAGCTTTTTCATTTTGACATATAGTTGTTTCATATTTCCTTTTCTTATAGTCTTATCCACCGCCCTTGCTAGCTCTTCTACGTATTTCCGTTTGCCAGTCTTAATACTCTTCTTTACTTTCTTGTTTACTTTAGTGTATTCAGCTTATGCTTTGACTTTCTCTGTTCTTGCTCGAATGTTGGTGATTGCTGTCTTCTTTTTCTGCCTTTCTTGAATCTTGTCAAGGGTTTCCATAGCGATCCATTCCTTACGATGATGCTTCCTGCATCCAAGCACTTCAAGACACTTTAAAGTTAGTGCTTTTTTGATTCCTTTCCGGTCGTCCTCCATCGTATATTTTCTTCTTTGAGTAGATCTTGTAAACGCAGTTACCGAAAGACAAACTTCTTTTACGGGAGCTTTTGTGCTTTTAACTAAATTGGCTATGAATATAAGTTAAAAGGGTTGTAAATTCACAATATGTTGTTCAAATATAACTTTTATCGATTAGAACCGACAAAATGAGTACCAGCGAGTGTAAAGTTAAGATTGTCAGCATGCACTGAGTTAAGTGCTTCCCAGGCAATACACATTGTTCCAATAACGCTGATTCCGGTGTATTTTGTGGAATGAAGTCTTATGGTGTTTTGTTTTGAATAGACCATGTACGTTCGTAATAACTTATCACGACAATGCACAATGACCTATGACAATTTACTTTCTTAAATCTCCTTGTTTTCTCATGCTCTCACCTGAGGAACTAAACATCTCAATCATAAAAGCACCTAAAACTCTTGGAAAATGAAATGAACTCGTTATAGAATAATCTGCAAAACCTAACGAAATTCACCCAAGGCTACAAGATGAGTCCTCAACTTTCACACCAAACCATTTAAATAAGTGTCAACTGGATGGCTACGTCCAAGTTCTCTAGCCGGAAAAGTACTTAGTAGAGGGATGAAGGTCATAGTTTCGAGGGCAGTGATTTTCCTGATGAAAGTAAATTAACTTCCTAGTCCCGATCTCGTTAAATTTTAGTGATACAAAAATACCTGGATCAATATGAATTAAAATAAAATTTTAGGGCCTCACATGAATCTGGAAATGCTAGCGCTCAAAAACCTTCGATTTTCGCTTAAAAGTGTTGTGATGCAAACTGATCACTAAGGAACAAACAAATGCGCGATGAACTGTTTTAAGGTATCCGCCTTCTAAACATACAGTGACTGAATAGCACTTATCAGTAAAGACATGAAAATTACTCTTCAACGCCTGTAAATAATCATAACTTTTTGATCAATACACAGACTCTTAATTTAAGCATGTGTTAAAACATGTCTGAGTTTTCATAAAGTGATTATTCAACCGAAACTGAAGTACTGAATGTGTGCTGCCGGCCTCTATGTGAAAAAAGACATTCATTTGTTGCAAAAGGTCCACCAAATCCCAGTTAACCTAATTATTGGTGTCTCGGAACTATTGTGTGACGAGAGACCATTTAAAATAGCTCCGTTTCTTTTGTCATATAAACGAACAACTGATCACCAAACCACAATCCTAAAACTGCTTAGTAATAATTTTGCATTTAAACTAACTTTTTTGGTCCCTAGAACAGAGAATATACGATGACACATTTTCTTAGTGAGTGATTAGAACTCTATACGCCAACGTACTCGACGGAAGGTTGAATCAGATGAGAGGCTCTTACCATCAGGACGGTTAGCATAAAGTATACTGATGAACGAATTGAAATAGAGAAAGTGAAATCAAGGCCGCTCGACTGTAAACTTTATGCCCATGAAAAGGGTTAAAATCTCGTTATCATCCGAAGCTTTATGATCGAGCAAAATAAGATCAACGCTTTGAAAAAACTCTCGGAATTAGGATTTCGAATTTTTCGAGAATGTTCATTACACAACGAACTTAAATGTCACCCAATAGTTAATTATTATTAGTAAGATAGCCAAGGGATAAAATTGGCACCTTTTGATTTTGGATAAAGATATTTTTCTTTAACATCACTATCGACAAATAATTCTGCGTATATTTGCATATCAAGTACATTTCTACCTGTTTGTAACGACAACAACTGACAAATTTAAAATATCGGATTTGCAGGACAACCTTGAAAAAACGGATTTCATTTCAAGGGTGAAATAAACCAAGTGATTGAGGGCAGGACAGTAAAAGTCTCCGTTTAACGAACTTTCTTGCCTGGTAGCAATGGATCATCGATGCTGCTGAGGAGAGGACTAATTGTGAAACAAACGGAACAAAATAGCAAAAAACCGCGCTCAATTCAAAAAGGATAGTGGTATTGTTTCTCGTTGAGTTAAATTCACTGTTTCGGTCGCAAATTATGCATCGAAACTGCTGTTTACACTTTAATTGAATTTATTTCAGTTAAAGTGATATTTTATTTGTGTGTTTTGATCTTGCTTTTGTGTATTCACTGCATCAAAGCATTCTTCGTCGTCTTTGGTTTGATTTATGTGATTAAGGTTTGATATTTGTCTTACACATCCATTTTGTCTGCCATTTTGGTTAATTTTTAAGATGGTCGGCTCTGCTCACAAGCTTGGACAGCCATATTGCTTATTCCCTGTTGAAGAAGGAATGCAATGTGATGAGTGTAAGAAGTGGTTCCATAAAATGTGCACCCGCTTAAGTTCCACTGCCTATAAAAGGGGCTCGAAGTCTAATTCGCACCGACTGTATGTTTTTTGTTCGGGCAAAACGTTACTCATTCAAGAAACAATTATCCTTCTGGCATTAGCTAACAAAAAGGTTAACAAGGGTTAACAAAGGTTAACATGGATTCTGATTACAAAGAATGTGTCACTGTCGTAAGTGCTGTCACAGCATGTGTCAGACACCCAAGTGTGCAACACGAAATAAAGCTTTCTACATTGAAACAAATAATGAATAATAAACCTTTAACTATTGGCGGCCAAGCTGCTACAGCAGCGACTGATGATCCGGATAGAACCATTATCGTCGCGAGTAGATCTAATTTGGATACAGCGATTGATGGAAAATGGATGGTGTGTAAACGTAGAAGAGAAGGAAAGATAGCCAAAAAGGCGTCCGTTTACTTAAAAAGTCCTTTTTGAACTCTACGTGTCAGTTTACTCTGCTAAAATCAGAAAGTCAGACAATATTCAGCCCTATCGTAGATGGGAAAAGTTTGTCCCCATCAAACATTGCTGTGAGTCATTCGCCCGACTGACACGACAATGTTACAAGGAAAGCTCGAAAAGATAATTCGGGTCAAGGTTCTGCGTCACATAGATTCCTAAAATCTGTCAACTCTCGAGCAACATGGGTTTCGTAACAAACGTTCATGCTTGACTAACTTATTGCGAGAGAGGATTGGACAGCAGCCCTGGATAACGGCCTGTCTGTCGACGTGATATTCATAGATTTTGGCAGAGTTTGACAAGGTTTCACACTTAGGTCATATGCAGAAGCTCCTGACCTTTGGAATAACAGGTGCTATACAGGAATGGATAGGAAACCGCGTCCATACCGTTTCTCTCATCGAGTGGTCAATGACTGGAAAGTAATAATAATAATAATTTATTCTCAAATAACAGATTGTTACATGAGGCATGCCGGTTTACAGGCAAGATCAAATTGTTAAAGAAGTTACAATTTTCACTGTTGAAAATTACTCAGCTGGGTTGATATTTCATAAGATATGAATGTAAATGGATTTCGTAAGAAACATATCAATATCACACTTGGCGCACTTTATGGAGGTAGCGTCGCAACATACAACTGATGGTCGAGAATAGATACATGCGAAGTTGGGGGCTTTTAGAAGTTTCGAACTTATATCCCTCCGGAATATCTGAGGCTTTAATAACGGTGTAGGACGAAGTCACCCGTGCCATATCTGTTTTCAGTGGAGTATCTGCAGGAGGCTGAAAAAGGTGTAAGAAAAAGGAAGGACGAAAAGCAGAGCACACAATATTCATGGAGGAATAGTTAATGTATAACCTTTTAGTCTATTTGTCTGTTACTGAAGTATTTATTAGGTAAGAACATACTAATGTGTTAAAGAAAAATAAGTGTGGGCAAGGTATGAGTGGGTAAGGAACTGTATAAATGAAGGTAGTTCAAAAGAAAGTATGGAATTGTGTAATTATAAAATAAAGTGCTGAAAACAGTATTCCGATACAAATGGCTGTCTCCCTTTTTTCGAAGCTGTTTGAACTCTCTTTTTTGTTTTTAAATTTTATAGGGTATAGAGTGGGCTTCGTTTTTAGCCAATTGTCTAGTTTGCTTGTAATGGGATTACTCGGTAGGAAGTGGAACCAATTTAGCTTTTTTTAACATGAAAGTCTTACCTGAACAGGTAAGGCCTCATCCGTGAACATTTTCAAGGAGAAGTTGAACCTTCGCTGAAAGGAAATCCTGCGGGATTAACACAGGTTCACCAACCTACTATCTTTATTACTGAAGACTGAAAAAGAGAAGTATTAAAAAATTAATTTGAAATTCTTTCCCGAGTCCTTAGGAATGTATCAAGTTTCCTCTTGAAGGGTTACAGCAAAGTTGCTTGAATCACTTCAGATGGTGGAGAACTCCAAGACCTTACTGCTCAAACGAAGCAAAAGATACACCTAGATTCCATTTTAGTGCGTAATATAGATTACACCCCTGTTTATTGTCTACAGACTTATCTCACACAAACAGCTTGGTTCCCGGAAGGCCTGTAGTGGCTTGGCTTCGAGATACTTTTTCAAGGCCTCATATACTGATCACCCTGATAACCGTTATTAAATAAACCCCATTGGTGTGTGAAGGCAACTCTATGTCCTTACTACAATTTATTATTAGATCCAAGCGTACCAAGCGAACTTGAACCGAAAAGCTAATACGCGCGAGCAAGCAAATACAGAGGTGAATTGGGAGTCGAATCAATTAGTAAGATTCAAGCACACATATACTGTAAACCGGTTGATTAATTAGGCCATTTTCAAGCAACTAACATCTAACAGAAATCTAGAACCGATCAATGTTAGACCACCATTAGGAACCTGGAAGCACTAGATGGCCGTTTCGTCCTGGTGTAAAGCTCCCTTGCAGTGAGAATCTTTAAACCGTCAAGTGGGACTCGAATCCATGACCTTCAGCCTCGCGCTCAGACGCTTAACGTCTAAACCTCTGAACCAACGCCCAACATTGTTGATTTCTAACTCCGACCAATCCACAACATTGTGCGACCATCCCTCATTGTTTTTGGCTAGTAACTGGCTCTAGCCTGACGTGATTGAACCAACATTTAAGCTAGGGATAGTGACATGTATGTAGGCTGTCACATGTAATCAAGCATACATATTCATACAGACATGGCAGTCATAGTAATGATACAAAGTCATAAATAAATTATTGCTATTCCAATGACACCGTCTGTTAAATAAGTTGATTAAAGAGTTTGACAAGATTAGCCGTAAACAAACCTAATTATAAGAGAGGAGCTATAAGTCTGCTCCTATATTACCAGTTTGGTGACTAAACTACCATTTCCCATCGCATGAGGAACCTAAATGTGATATACCTCGATTACCAAAAAGCCTTCAATAAGGTCATTCATACATATTTGATCAGCAAGCCCAAGTTGTTAATTGTCCGTCCACCATTGATTGTTTTTTTAAGACATGAGTAAATTTTATCTTTTCTCAAGCTAGATGATGTCTTCGCGAATCTCAGTCGGCTCAACACTAAGACGTCTGTTCGTTTTCGTTAATCCAAATGTCCTTCTTCAGCAAGCACCATCGGAGTTATTACTTTTTGCCGACGATGTTAGAATTTGGAGAGAAATTTGCAGTCTACGTGATAATTTGCAGTTTTAAGTGCATCTGGCTCGACCCCCATCTGTGCGGATAACGGTATAATTAGTTTCAATAACCCAAAGAGTGAGGTAACCTACATTAGACGTTTTACGAACTACACATACGACCCAGGCAATTTCCTTTTGGAGATGTCCCAGGTTGAAGAAGACCTACCAGTCTCACTACCCTGTGATCTCAATTCTTGTGCGATCCGTGAAGAAAATCCCTTTCAGGCGATCCTTACACTGGTAAGGTTGAAGCGCATTTTTAGCCTGGTTGACAATAGAGTTTGCCAGCCAATTTTGTGAAGTTTCATTCGACCTCATATAAAGGGCGAGAATATAGTGCTTTCCCCCCGCACTTGAAAACAGTAAGGATACTCTGGAATGTTTTCAAAGGTGAGCCAAGTAATCATTTCGAGGACTAAAATCCAAACCTTACGAAGAATACCTTAATTTGCTTTGCCTTCATCTACTGGTTTAAGATGCCAGATCCCAAGAAATCACTTTGCAGAGGGCTGAGTTTTGTATATTCGTTTTAGAAGTCTAAATTTCTTGTTTATGCGCTCTTTTCACGTTAGTTTGTATTTACCACTTGGGAGAACCTTAAATGTCATTGGTTAGTTTTCCCTTTTAACACGCCATTCTGTGAAGTCTTCCAAAAATATTTTTGTACGCTGTATACGCGCATGAGTTGTATGCTTGTTCGTTCATTCTTCCGGGTGCTTTTGGAAATATACGTTTACCTCGAGTGAATCTGATCTTCGCCCTCTAGTTAGCAGGGCTGGGGCATAGTAGAATAGTCTAGCTTGCCCCGTTGTTGCGTTGCTGACTTTCGTTCCATTCTTCGGTTTTACGTAGTGTCATAATCTCTCCAGATGTAGCATTATTAGAGTATAGGCTCTCTAAAAGTGACTTTCTAATGACCTATGGCATCCTGTAAACTTCCAGGTATCCGCTTAAATTTTCATGTAACCTCAGATTCAACATAAATATTAGGAGCAGCACCCAGAAACTAAAGGCATAACATAGAAAACTGGACTACGAGCACACCTTCTACTCATCACGAGTAGTCAAATCTTGAAATTTTCTAAGGGACTTTACAGGAGTACATCAAAGGGAGGCTTGATATATTCTAAAACATTCAGGGCAACATTTTATCAGCTTATTAAATATACCTAGATCAACACCTAAAGATATTAGTTATTCACTGCCGCTAGATACGGAAGCGCACTAAGTGGAGCTTCGTTTATGATGTCTGTAGTGGTAAATAAATTCCTTAAATTAATAGTTCTTTAAGTCATCAAAATCGATGCTGGCCTCATTAGTTTCACTGGACACACGTGATTGAAGGCACTAGGTCACGCATCAGTGCCAGATCATAAATGGGTACTCCGTACTACCCATCCTTTACAAGCGTTAGCCAGCCTAGACCAAATGCTTCTTGACATATCGATAGCTTTCCAAATACATCTTTGAACCCCTTCATTAGTCACTTCTGATTTGAATGGGTTGATGTACTTTGATTATGAGGGTTTGACGTGTAATGAAGTTTTCAAACTCTGAGCGCGTGTGTCATTTTTAGGTCTATGGCTAGTTAAACCGTATAAAATTCTTATTTCCTGGTGTGTTCTCCAAGATTCGTGTCGGAACGGAACTTAAGTAGGTATTCGATAGGACTGACCTGATAGACAACCACAAATCACTTGCTGGGAAATGAATTAATCTTCTATGGGGCGGAAAAGCATACTTTAGCGAATTATTATAGGCCAACGTTGGCCTATTATTTCGTGATAATGACCTTAGACTAATTCCGGACGTACTAGTGGTGGTGCCGGACGAAGTCATATGTTCCACATATGTTTTTATCGTCTGTATACCACGAGGGTGCTGAAAAAGGGAAGGGCAAAAAGCGGGGCGGACAGTGTTTATGACTAGTGAAGTTTAGTCATTTGTGATGGAATAATTATGACCACTTAGACTAATTCTCTTTTATCAGATCAATTTGTAAGCAAGAATATTTCACCAGGTTTAACAAAGCGAGCCAAAGTATAGCGTTGCATAAATAGAATTGTACAAATGGAAGTGATTTAAGAAGGCCGAAAGTTTAGAACTATGTGTACTTCCAAAATTTGGTGGGGAAAACAGTGTTCGAATACCAGTTGCCTTCTTTTTCGTCAAACGTTTTATAACTATTCCTCTTATAACTTCTGTAGAGTCATGATTGGAACCCTACCTAGCTCAACTGTCCGGTTTCGGTTGCAATAAGGTTTCTTGTTGCGAGGTGAAACCATTTCAAGGTTGCGAACGTGAGTCAGAGGGGTATTTAGAGTAAGAAAAAACCATCCATACCAATGATTCGTGACATCCTACCAGACCACAAGAAGTCCTAATTTAATAAAATGTTCTGCCCTACAGACATGGGTGAATTGAAGTTAACTCCCCACAAACGCGTTTGCTTGTCAGTAACGTCAACCTCTATCATTTTGTGATGTTAGACTCTCTTACGTTTTTGGTATGTTTAAACATTGCCTCCACCTAAACTCTATGTTGTACACCATATCAGAATACACTGTCTCTACTAGTTCTATGTTACAAGCAAACCAGACAGTTAAAACGTTTGTATTGTGGGTTAAACATCCAGATAGTATATCACAGCTCTGTGAAGTTAACTAATGGTATGAGGTATAAGATACTGGTCAGATAATTTGTGGTTAAGAAATGACAATGACAGATAGCTGGTCAAAGAATATGAAAGTTTAGGATTGCAAAATTTATGAGTACGACTATAAGCATGAAAACACAATATATGAATGCTGATAACAATAAAAAAATAAATATTTTTAAACTAGTAGAACATGGACAAGAAAAAACTATAATTTATGATATATCGAGCTTCTTATGATTGGCCATAGTTGAGCAGCACTCATAAAGTCAGTGAGTTAACTGTTTACGAACTGAACAGATAGCTCCAAAAAATATATTTGTTATGGCATCCAAATGCAATTTAAGCGGTGTTAAGTCGGCTTACAGTAAACTCTATCAGAGCCTCCAAAGGCTCATAAAGAGCCCAAACCAATCAGCGAGTAATTAGAAGCTATGCTACTAAAATAGCGAGATCCTGATTGGCTGTTTAACACACTACTACTATGGAAACTCAAGGTCTCTTAATTACTATAAAACCCCCGTATTTTCTGTACATAAATGAACCCTGTAGTAAAGTGTTTATCTGATACTCGTGCCTTTTCTCTGGTCTTCAAGTCGGTGTATAGTTCTAGCTTGGGGATACGGAACTAGCTTAGGAAAGCGAGTATAGCGTTCACAATCGGCCAGACGTAACAAGCGGTAGTATGTAAAATTTTCATCAAAGTTATTCATAATGTGTGATTGTATATGTGGTCCCGTCAGATAGTCCAATTGTAGGTGACCACATGCACTCTGAATTTGTCATCATACGACAAAAATGTGCCATGCATACGTGTTTCCGAAACCACTGCTCGTTCACAATTCTACGAGAAAATAATCCTTTCTACTCTGGGTGAATCAGTGTTATCATTAATAGTGGGTCTTATGGACAGTTTCCTATTTTCCACCCAATTAGTCTCTAGTTGCATTAAATTTTGTTGGACAAAGGTCAAAGGTGTTTTTAAGGCTCAATGTGCACAACACCGTCAGTAATTGTGGAGATCAAGTAAAGCCCGAGAAACATGGCTATTTAATGGTTACAAAAAAGAAAATACGAAGCATATAACTAAAGGAAGCGAATGGAGCACGATGTTGAAACAGCAGCATGCAAATTGCGACGTCACGGAGGTTATTTGGAAGTCGAATATTTTCGGTTTGTGACATGGTCGCCAGGTGCCAATCGGTTATTTATTCATAAGGTTAGTTGTTGGATGGTTCATTAGTAAATGTGGTTTGGCTTAGGAGCACTCAGAATACTTCAGATTGGGACGCATCCTGTTCGGTGAATGAAATGCTTTTGGAACATTTCACCTCTAAATCTCAGATGCTAGGTGGTTGTCTGAATCCCAACTAGTTTAGGTGCAAGCCTATCTGTGCTACTGCTAATCTGCTACTGGTATCTGTGTTCACTCGGATCATTGTGTGATCGTCACTAGTTTGTTTTGAGCCTCTGTATATGAAATGATTTCTGGTACTCTTTTTCGGCTAGACAGTATCATTTTTTAGCAGCTTCAGGTTATGATTCTTGACGACCCTAAACCACTTAATTTTTTTGAGAACAGTTTGTAGGAGAGAATGGCTAGTTGTATCAGAGGTACTGCGCAGTGTGAATTGCCGTCAAGCATTTGCATTAAACGAAAGAGTAGCTCTATAATTCACCTGGCGTGGACAGTCCTTTAAAACCAGTCCAGTCATGCATTCGAAATTCCGGCGGTTGATTTCAGTGAGTTTTTTCACTTAAACAGGTAAAATTGAAGCCTACGATGGCTAAATAAATGTTTATCAGGAAACACAAGAGTAAGGACGGCTCTTCGGTAGACTCTAGGAAGCCTTAAGTAGCCCAGGAAGAGCCACAGACATTCCATCCAATCACGGCTAGGGGAATGTTCTAGAATGTCGACGTGTAGCTTCCCCATTGGATGGATTAGCATGGCCCCTATGTGCCTATTGGTTGACCTAAATGATGATTTACATTCAGCCAAAAAACTATAAATACACGAGATTTCTGTGCTATATTTTGACACTGATTTGGGGAATAAACTTCCTACTTACCAGTCTTTGTCTTCTCTCTTTTGCGACGTTGCGGGTTCTATCGTTCAAGTATTCGAGTAGTTCGCGGCATATTAAGAATCAAGGCTCTAGATATAACAACAAGATTGAGAGGTTATCGGTTGAGAATCTGTTTTAGCAAACAAGCATAATGTGCGTCACGGCTCTTGAGTGTTTCATCACCACGTTCTGCACTGTACAGCCCTAAATAATCTTTGTTCTTAATGCGATCAAAGAGCCTAACTTTAGTAGGGTCCAAGCCCCCCAGTGTTTGTATGTTTAACAAAGTTGACTGTTGGACGATCACGATCTTCTATGATTAGGACATGAGTATATCCCGGACGAGGGGAACAGATCCATCCTTTCACCACTTGTTTATCAGACTGGACCTAAATAATAGGGTTTCTGTGAGTAACTACAGACACACACCTTGAGGTACTAGGTAATCGATGTTTGGTTGCAAAAGCATGTGTGATTGGTCAGTGGGTTGGACAGACAGGACTCAGCAAATTGACTACTAAATGTGTTATTTCATTTCCTCTTGATGATTTTGTTAAATCTGGAGCTTAGATTCCTGCTATGCCGCGTACTAATAGACTACTTGAACGATCGAACCTGCAACGTCGCAAGAGAGAAGACAGAAGACTAGTAAGTAGGAATGTTATTCCCAACGCAGCGTCAAATATAGTACAAAAATCTCATGTATTTATAATTTTTGACTGAAAGTAAAACATCTTTTCGGACATCCAGTATGCACATAGGGGGTCCTTATTCATCCAATAAAGAAGCTACACGTCCACATTCTAGAATGTTCTTCTAGTGATGATTGGACGGAATGTCTTCGGCTCTTTCTGAGCTTCTTCAGGCTTCCTTGAGTTCACCAACGAGCCATCCGCACAGATTTCTAGCCCAGACTAACTGAGAGCGTTTGTTCGTAGTTGTGTGAAATAAAATAATACATAGCACTACTCTTGTCCTCTATTCTTGCCCGTGAATCGGGTATCTGATATAAGGTGTTTGATCTAACAAAATAATAATAATATATTTCTGCAAGGGCAGGTACACTCCATTTTTACAGCCATGATCTACAAGTTACAACATATACTGGTTCACAGTATGCATCCCAAGCAGGGTTGTTTAGTAAATATAATCTATAAAGGTTGATAGCAGTTCATTCGCTCAGATATACTGTGTATTCTTCAAAACATTTTTCAAAAGGGCGTTGCGTTCACGTTACACATCAGATCCAATTTCGGCGAAAATTGTATTAGGATTTCGGTCGTGCTAAGTATTTAGTTAATGCAGTTTTTAAGTTTATATCTGTTATAAGGTAGACTTGTGGAGCGTCTGGTGCGAACTATGATTTTGGGAAATTGCCTAGGTCGAGTTTGTTCCAGATGTCAGGAGTTCCTCAACTTCTCCCTCAGAGCAAGATTCTTGGGAGAAAAAAAGTAAAATAAGAGAAAAAAGAGAAACCGAGTGGCAGCATGGCATTTGGATATGAACGATAAACAATGCTTAACATTTAGTAGTGGAACAGATGGAGGTATAATAAATTACCAGATCAAATTGATACTAGCTCATGTTGCTAGAGAAGTAAATAAGTCTAAGTAACCATATCTTAATTTTTCTATGGTGAGTTAGTTTTACCGGTCACAAACATTGTCTTACAACTCTTAATAAATTCCTTTTTTGTCACGAAAAGATTCGTGGTTGTTTTTGTCAAGGGTTCATTAGATTTGTTATCTTCAGAACACTGTCAAGAAGCTCAAATTAATGAGCTAAAGTTGAAGTTTTTGACTGACCGATTATGAGTTTGCCACACTGCTTCTTAATCTAAACGGCTCTTGGTCTCACTCGCATGAAATCGGGATTCCCATTTTATCCTAGCAACTCATGACACATAAAGAGGAGCGAGCTTTTACACTTAAAATTCAAGTTTCGCCAGCACTAATCATATTGTAACGTATATTAGCTTATCCCCTCGTTCTTATGACCAGTGTACATTGTATCATACAAGCTTGAATGTAGTTTCTGTAAGATTTTAATCTTGCCTTTAAACTGGATTGCCTCTTGTAATGTACCTTTATTTGAGAATAACATCTTACCATAATCTAACTACGTGCAGATTTTTGATTGTAACGTCCCTAACTCTCTGATGTTTTAATCTCGTGGTAGCCCACTGGTGAGACAGTCCATTTCCATTCCATAGCATTCTACAGTTTTCATCTGCTGGTTAAAAAGGTTATCGGAACAGTATTCCGACGCTCAGTGAAAAAATGATCGTTATGATCCATGTCCTGTATCACAGGGTTTTGAAGACGCTATGACTGAGATCGTTATTATCATGTCACTGGACTGAGGCCTACAAATCTTTGACCGTTATTAGTCAGAGTTTAGTACTAATTGTAGACTGAATTAGTGAAGAGGAAGTAGAATTTCCTTCACTACTTAGACTTTGTTCATCTTCGATGGTCATTGCTGATCACTTTCAACCCAATTGATTCAGGTCCATTCTGTGTTTTTGTAGACGTTCAAAGAAACGCTGCTGTGTTGCGAAAGACTTCTCCTGGAGTTACGAATTCTATAGATCTTAAACTGTCAATGTTTCTTCAGTGTTGAGTTACAGTATGTCACCTTCAGTGACGTTTGGTGTACTTGGGCTAGCGCTACTGTCAACGCTGCAGACCCTTCCCTTCACCTGACTACGTTCCCTTGAAGGTTTATCTATCTGCAGGTTAACTTTGTAGTGGTACTGGTTCTTAACCCCATGATATTTGAAGCTGAGCATATAATCACTGAAAATATTCACATGCAACATGTAACACTCAGAAAAATTCAAAAATAGTGAACTCGAGAACAATCGATCGGTATGGCATGGCTCAGCCTCGCAGGTGTGGCCATTCTGTGCAACTTCGCCTTATTCGCATTAAATATAAATATAGATAACAGTATTCTGATACACAAATGGCTGTCTCCCTTCCTTGTCGAAGCTATTTGAGCCCATTATTTTTGTAGACTTTATAGGGTCTTGAGCAGGGTTCGTTTTTAGCCAATTTTCTAGTTGTGAGTTGCTCAATGTTTTATTTTTCTAACCCTGAAAATTTTACAATCTACTCTTTCATATCCTCTGGTTTGCTATTAGTCCTTACCATCTCTTAAGCACATATAATCTGACTTGTCTCTTATAACTTTTACCATTAGTTATCTTCACAGCGGTACGATATATTAAATGAATATCTAACCCCTAATATACAAATGCTTTTACCATCTGATTTGCTTGTAACATGGAACTTGTAGAGGCAGTGCATTCTAACCATGGTCCTTGATTAAAGCAATGTTTATACTGACCACAAACGTAAGAGAGCCTGACATCGTAAAAGGAGGGAGGGTGGCGTTACTGACCAGCAAAGATGGTTGTGGGGAGATAACTTCAATCCACCCGTGTCTGTAGGGCAGAACATGTTAAATTATGGCTCCTCATGTCAAGTGGGATGTCACGAACCAACGGTATTGATGCGAACTTATTTACGCAAAATACCCCGTTAAATCATGTTTAGAACGCTGAATTGGTTCCACTTCCTACAGAGTAATCCTGTTACAAGCAAACTAGACAATTGGCTAAAAACTAAGCCCACTCTATGCCTTATAAAATCTAAAAACAAAAAAGAGAGTTCAAATAGCTTCGAAAAAAGGGAGACAGCCATTTGTGTATCAGAATACTGTTTTCAGCACTTCATTTTATAATTACACATAATTCCATACTTTTTTCAGAACTACCTTCATTTGTACAGTTCCTTATCCACTCATACCTTGCCCACACTTATTTTCTTTTACATATTAGAATTTTCTTGCTTAATAAGTACCTTAATAACACAGAAACACACTATGTAGTCATACCTTAACTATTCCTCCATGAACATTGTCTATTCTGCTTTTCATCCTTCCTTTCTCTTACATCTTTTTCAGGCCCTGGAGATACCCCACCAAAAACAGATATGGCACGAGTGACTTCGTCCTCCACCATTGTTAAATCCTCAGATGTTCCAGAGGGATATAAGGTCGAAGCTGTTAAAAGCCCCTAACTTCGCATATATCTACTCTCGACCATCATCTGTATGTTGCAACGCTACCTTCATAAAGTACGCCAAGGGTGATATTGACATGTTTCTTAGGAAATCCAATTGCATCCATATCTTATAAAATATCAACCCAGCTAAGTAATTGTCTACAGTGAGAATTATAACTTCTGTAACAATTTGATCTTGCCTGTAAACCGGCATGCCTCATGTAACAAACTGTTATTTGAGAACAAATTATTATTATTAAGTGATAGTAAGAACTAATAACAAATCGAAGGACATGAAAGAGCGAAAGATTGTGAAATTTTCAGGTAAGAAAAGTAAAACATTGGGCAACTCACAAGAATTAAGGACATTTTGAGCTTCTTTTGACCGGCCACAGTTGACCAGCGTCCATAAGATTAGTGAGTTATCTGTCTACTTGTAGTCGGAAAAAAGACACTTCAGAAGAATAAATATTTAGCTATTAGAGAGATTCGAAATCTGAAGGTGAGGGTTGGGAGTAGAAGGACATGATTAATAATACGTGAATAATTGGAGGAGGTATACCATGTGTTCTGTAACTTGGCTATATTCATATTAATAACAGTGGGACTAGTTGTGTCCTTGTTTCGTCTAGATATTAGGCGGTCAATAATAAAGCGCCTCATTGGTGGGCGGGAGTCGAAGGAATAGTTGATGAAGCTATTTAGAGTCTAATAACAAGGTTAATAACATCTTGAATTTGGTGAAAGTGTCACAGTTACGAATAGGTATTGGCAACCTATTCCACAATAAACTATACCACACTGCAAAAACTTGCAACGCATTTGTTTTTGATGTTTTACGGTAATTAGTGTATACGCGTTGTTTGTTAGTCTATAGGCTGGGTCATGGATCATAGTTCAGCAGGAGGTTAGGAATGAGAGTTCACTTATTGCTTTGTAGAAAAATATCAGATTGTTCCATAGCCAACGGTGCCATAAAGGTTCTGAAAAAGAGGTGCTTACATCCAGCCGTATATTCAAGAGTTGATTCACTGCCAAGCAGTTGGGATGTGAAGCGTCTTTGAACATCTACTTTTATTTCGTCTATGGTATTCATATCAGAGAATATAAAAGAGCAGTATTCAAGGGAAGGTCGTACACATCTTTTGTTGTTGTACTTGTAAGATTGTAGTTCATAGGGATGCTCTCCAAAGTGCATGATCCCACACTTGTTGGGGTTAAATGGTGATTGCCACTTTTCGCTCCAGATAGTTAGGTTATTAAGATAATCTTGAATTAGGGGTACACTTTCACTTAGAACCTCAAGCTTATAGCTGTATACTATTTTGAGATAATCAGCGTATAAGTATCGTTTCCCAAAGTTTACGGTGTTGCATATATCGTTTATATACATAAGAAACAGGAGTGGACCTAATACACTTCCCTGGATGACGCCAGTAGTTATTGATCTAGTGATGAGAGACAGTCGTTGTACTTTACCATTTGTTTACATTCCGTTAAGAATGAGATAAACCATGAATAGAGTGGGTTGTTGATTCCAAAGGACCGTAGTTTGACTAGAAGCCTTCTGTGTAGGACCTTATCAAAAGCTTTCTGAAGGTCTAAAAATATGACTGATACAAGGAGTCCATTGTCTCGTTTCAGAGTTATATCATTCATGTAGTCCACTAGGCATGTATCACATGATCTGAACCTAAGAAATCCATGTTGGGAGACCGAGATGAGATCATTAGTAATTACATGTTGGACTAACGCCGCCTTAACTACTTTCTCCATCACTCTAGACACCACTGAAGTTATGCATATGGGTCGGTAATTTTCAACATTTGCTTCAGGTCCTGTTTCGATTTTGTAAATGATGTGTGTAGTTTTCCAGGCATTAGAGTGACACACTGTAGAGAGTGATGTTGCAAATAGTTTGAGTAATAAAACACATACATCATCGCCTCCATGTTTTAGTGTGCTAGCCGGAATACCACCTGGTCCATCAGTGTAGGAGTGTTCCAACTTGCTAATTGCATTAGAGATCTTTTGTACACTGGAGTCCACATCAGTAATCTAACAGGGAAGTGCTGGGATTAGTTCTGAATCATTTAGTAGTTTTTCATCCGTTAATGAGGAACAAAAGTGCTCACCAAATAGTTCCGTAACAAGTTTAGGATCTTTGTATACTTGTTTGTCTTTAATAAATATGTTTCCTCTCGACTTAGAACGTTTAAGTTTATTTGGAAAGAGTATGGTGAGTGCAGAGAAGTTATTATTAAGTTCCACAGCGCGTGTTTCCTGTTCGCCTGTTTTTGTGTACCTATTGCGTCTGTTCGGATAAGTATTTCTGTCATCGTGACTAAAGAGGAGTAGTCATTAAAATTGTGGAATCGAGTACAATGTCTTTGAAGATGTCTTCGTGTGCCGACCGGTATATACAGATCTTTAGAAAACGTAGATCTCCAATATTCTAAAGGTTCAATTTTTTGATGATTTTTCCGATGTCGTGGTAGAATATATTATTTAGTGTGTCGGTATTGTTTGCAGTAGAAAAAGTTCCCCAGTCAGTGCTTCTTAGGAAATTGTGAAAGTTATTCCAGTCAACCTTGTGATAGTTTCTACGAAGTGTTACATTTTTACGTTTACCGGTTGTGTTTTTTATATTAAGGCTACATTTGACAATGTTATGGTCACTACCTAGAAAATGTTTTCCAATATACACAGTATTGGGGGTCAGGCCACTGGTGAAGACGAAACCCAATATATTTTGATGTCTGGTAGGGCTACTGATATACTGTATCCACTGTCCAAGTTCTAGACATCCAATAAATGATTCATAATACTTTGGTGCCTTGACTGCGAACCAAGAAATTTCAGGCATGTTGAAATCGCAACAAATAAGCTTGCCTGTGAACGGAAGGAATGATTCTATTGTGAAAACCCCTAATGTTGCTATTTCTGCTATTGATGCGTTAGGATGACGGTAGACACAGTCGAACAGTAAGGTAATGGAATTCGATGGCTTTAAAGCAATCCTCATAGAATCCTGCAGTTTGTTTAGTTCAGGCATGTCCCACATTGCAGAGTTTAAGCTTGAGTGGGCGTAAATAAGGCACCCTCCGCCTCGTCCTTCCAATCTATCACTTCTATATAGGAAATAGTTATCAAGAGATATACTTAGGCCGGAAATATTACTGTTAGGCCATACTCAAGATATCATTATAAGCGATGGTTGATATATGGATAAAAACAGGGCTAAATCCGTCTTTTTTATTTCAGATCCACCTAGCGTTGATAAGACACATATTAAACAAATGACCTTCTAAGTTAAAATGAGTGAGGGTATCTCCATTAAAATTGTGACATGGGTTTGAAGTAAGGAATTGAATATTCTTCAATAGCTCTGTATCTCGATAGCTGGGGTTAGTGAGGGATGTATCAAATGAGCTAGTGAAGTTGCTTGTGGAGTTTACCCAGGAGAAAGGGTGGGCGTATTCTCTGATTGGAACTGTGTGGGGGAAGCAAATTTATGTCCTGCATGTAGTTTGAAATGACTTGGGCTATATGCTTCCACAAGGGTGCAACCAGGGGCCGTATTCCAAAAAATCTGATGCAGGTTGACTGTAAAGTGTACTGTTATTTGCGAAGTACTTTTGATGGTTGAGCTCATAGCCTCTGTTATAGCTATTTACGTCGGTGTAAGCATGAGGTGTGCCTGCTACACGTAAGTGGAAGTAGTTACGACAGTTATTATGCATGGGAACCTGTTTTATGTGGTGAGATGGTACCGAGGGGTATGGAAAATTTTCTTACTGAGAGTAATTACAATTGTGATCCTGGAGAATCTAGATAGGGTGTGGGATGGGGAACCTATAATTACCATGATTATTATTGGTTTTAGGCTTTAGAGGGTGAGTGAAGTGATCAGTACTCTGGTAGTTTTTGTTAATATGCATGTAAAAAGGTCTGTTACGCTCAAGCCTACTACCCATTTTGCAACTTAGAGGTGTTGATGGCAAGTTGCATGATATCAGCGGGTAGATCCTACTCAGTGTTGTTGGAATATCCACAGAACAGTTGGTCTCAACCTTACGTGTTTCCCTATTTTTTGTCGGAGCTGGAGAGTTTTGTTGCCTCTGTGAGATGAATTTAGGTTCATTCGAGTCATCTTGTAAAGTATCTTTAGGGGGACTAATTTTCAAGTTAATATGTTTAGTTGGATGTGTGTCGTCACACGGCTCACCTTAGTACTTTACTGAGTGAACAGTTGGGATTAGGGATGTCGTTATGCCTTTTGGTGGCAGTCGGAATCCGTATCTTATCTAAAGGTTTCGGATCTGCAGATTCATCTAGATCTAGGGATTGACCTGCCGTTTGTGAAATGATATCACGCTTAATGTTCATGCGCTTTATATTATTCACTATGTTGCGAACGGCCTTTAGCTGGTTATTTACTACAACACTATCATACGACTCTATCACTTCACGCCTTCTTACACGACGTTGAAAGGGCGTTAGGTCAGAAGTGACTTTTATGCCCTTGTGTGGACTTAATGAGCTAATATCTTTTCTCTCATCAATAAATTGTTTAACATCGTTACAACAACTAAACTTAAAAAGGCGAGGCCAAGTCAATCAATCCGACTTTTTTCTAAGACGGATGACTTTGTCGTTGACGTTCAGCATACCGCATACTCCAAGGCAAATGTCCCTTAACTTATTTGGGTGTATGCGATCAGGGAGATTGTATACAACCGCACTGTGAGAAGACATCACTCTTCTCGTTACTTCTTCAGCCACAAACTCTAAAACACACTCAGCTTTAGTGAGTTGTTCAAGATTTTTATCGGTATTAATACCCCATATATGTGTGAAGTGTGCTAATTGGTTAAGCCGTTAATTTCGGCTAGAGAGTTTTGAAACTGACGGATATTAGTACTATATGGATCAGCATTTTCGTGATTGTGAGATAAACTTTTAGACTCCTTGGTTTTTGAAATTTTCGGTTTAGGCCTTAGTAAAGCGTGCTGTCTGGTAGACTGTGTTGACTTTTCGATGCACATGGGTATTGTGCCTTTTATGTCAAATAGTCTAACCGTTGACATACTACACGAAGAGCTAGAAGGGTTGTTACATGGGGAATCAGGTATGATAGGATGCATAGGGTTCAGAAGATAAAGGTTTATCATTGTCAGGTACTGAGTCATCGGCCATAGGGATTACAGACTTTGACCTTTTAGTAGGCTTGAAAATCGGTGAAATTTCTCTTTTACTAGAGTTACTTGCCATAATTTAAAGCTGGGTGAGTAAAGAGCATGTCTAATTAAAATATAATATCTGAGTATATAGTTATTGATTATATAGTTATTGTTATGTATCGACCGGGTTGATATTAGGATCAGAGACTATTAGTATATAACGTATGTCAAATATAAGGTGTCCAATTATAACATAAGAGAGTACCGATCAATGGAATATTCATATTTTAATTAGTATGATCTAAAGATGAAGACACGTCAATGTCAATTATTGCTGGCATATATAAAATAAGTAGGAAACGAAGTCCGCGACATGTATGCATTAACTGGCAAATGTCCGTCAAAATTATTTTCCTGGGGTAAAGTGTGATCAATATACGAGGAAGGATGATAATCTAAGTATAATACAGCCTACAAAAGGACAAGCCGAAAAATTTCTTAAGCAAGTGAAGTTTAGGGACCCTTTTTTCTCCTCAGGAAAAGTTAGATTTCCTGGCTATAGCAGGAAATTGGTTTAGACTGATCAGTCTAAAACACAGTGTTCCACTGACGACAAACTAGTTAGCACTGACCTAAACAATTGCAACGAGTACATAGCACATTCTACAACAAACGTCTAAAGGTGTCCGTATATTACGATTAAGAAGTGGTTCGACACCATAATCGAACAATTGCTTAGGGATTGTAGATTGCGTTTATTTCGAGCTGTCTTAAGTCGCTTTTACGGAGAAATGTGTCGAGTTCTATATAGCAGATACGTGATAACTCATATTGCGTGCTGTATTCAAGCGACTAGTTTATGTCTTGAGTGACGACTGAACCAAGACTATCACAAATGAGCTCATAAACTCCCTTAGATAAAACTAAAATAAGTATTTCGTTTTCCATGAAGATTTATAGTGTGGAATGAACCACTACATGTGCCCCGTGTGTATACTTAAATACTAGGGGTCTACTGAACAGTCGTAAGAATACTTTTAGGAAGCGATCATGAAAGAGTAGTTAGTTCAGGATTTTAAAGCCACGAAATAGAGACACTAGATTAAGTGTGCAACTTTGACCGTATTATTCGGAGGAAAGGAATCATGACAGCCTTAATTGGGACTTTCCTTAGGCTCGTCAAACTTTTGTAGCGCCTTAGATAGTTGCGGTAGTGAAATAAAACCTGACAGCTGTATGGTTGATAGCCTATAATTGAAAGAAATAGTGGATGAATCATTAGATTTACAGATAATAGGTTGCTAGTTAAAATAATCTACTAAAAGTTCACATACCCATATGAACAATGTTTCAGCCAGTTTATAAATGAAGCATCAACTCTAGACTCAGGGCTAAGATTTACTATGACTATTTCGATCAGTGACATTTTACTGGCCCTACAGGCTCATCTTTAGTATTTCAGCCAATTCATCACCACTTTCCATGTCACGCCGTTATAATAACCTGAAAAACCCCAAAGTTGATCTAGAAAATTTTTTAAGCTTGATCGAAACCGTATCGCATTTCTTTGACGAATAAATTTTTTAAATAATTGAAGCGACCGCTGATTCTTTGGCTTGTTTGGCAGGTTATTAGTAGTTGCCGCGTAACTTGAAAAACTGAGTGGTCATGGTATGTTTGTAGTCTAGTTGATATCATGTCTTTAGGGTCGAGTCCGAACAAAGACAGTGAAGAAAGCTTCGAGGTATATAATCGAAAGGTTTTACTCCAAACTGACCCGAGACTTCCATACAAACAAATTCGTTTGTCAAGACATCGCATGCATAGGGTCAAAAAGATTGCGAAACATGATCGCAGGTTATGTGACTCATTTGATGAAGCGTTTCGAAGCTGGCCCTGTGCGTGGTATTAGTATTAAGCTTCAGGAAGAAGAAAGAGAACGAAGAGACAACTACCAGCCGGAGGTTTCAATATTTGATTCTATGGCCCTTGAAATTGACCCCGTAGCACAAGAAATGTTGCAAAGCATGGTATGTATTTTGATTGTATTAACGATCTTTCTTTCAGAACGTTGCTCATGCGAAGAACATACGTTTGGTCTAACCTGTTTTGAAGTAAATTTATATCCTAATAAACTGGTTTAAAAACTATGTGAGCTTCTCAGTGGCTGCAGCATCCTTAAGTAATAAGTACTACTTTTCCTCGTTCATTTAAATCCATTTTTCACACAACTTTCATTCACTGCTCTTCGGTCATGTTGGTCAAAAGCTTTGCTCGTAAACCCACTAATCGTTCCATAACTTGAAGCTTAATTACTATTGTAACCCCTCGTAAAGGTTGCTGGTCAGGAGTCTATATTCTACTCTATCCTGACTTCTACATTCCAGTTCTTGCCGAGTGCTATCCATTCTCTTGAGTCTTATCTCAGATTCCTTATGCAATGCTTTCGGTCCGCATCTCTTCATTGCCTTCAGGATTCTTAGTTGGGGCCTGCCTCGTATTCCGATTTTATGATTTTCATTAAAATTTAACATATCCACCTCCAGCTTCTCACAATTTCCTCTTCAGCTGGAATTTGTTTCGTTCTCTGTTACAGCATGTTATTATTGATAGTGTCTGGCCAACAGATCTGCAGTATCTTGCGTAAATAAGTGTTTATAAATACATTTACCTCTTTGATGATGGTTGCATTAGTTCTCCAAGTTCCAGCTTTATATAGGGAGACTGTTTTGATGTTTGTGTCAGGAATTGTGACTTTGGTGTTGGCTGACATTTATGTCTCATATGTTCTTGAATTATACAAATGGTGCTTTCGCTTCCCTTATCCCTGCCTTCACATTTGCGTCGGGTCTCCTTGTTTATCGGTGATACCGCCACAGTAAGTAGGGGTTTTCACTCCCGGGGTCTCCTAACCAAGTGGGGTTTTGGTTGTCTCTGTGTTGTATGTTAGGGTCTTAAATCTCCCTTTCTGAATATTGGGTCCAACTCCGAAAGTTCTGGCGCCACTCGTTGATGTGTACGGGATAGATGAGTTTAGTCATCTGTGGAGTCCAAATAATCTGACTATCCAGGTTGTTTCCACTGAATTCCGTACTTCCTCTGAGACGTGGAAGTCTTCATAAACCAGTCAACTACTAGAAACTAGGATCAGGCGATAGTATTTGATCATAGTAACAACTACCTTAGAAATCCAGTATCCGCTTAGGTGCTCAAATGATGGCCGCGTCCTTAGTACCGTCATTGTGCTCAAGAATTGAAATAAGGTCGTAGCAAACTTCTGAGAAATAAACCTCACGTTGAAAAGATAGTTCTGATATTTTCACTCAAATAACTCAGTCGCGTTGCGTGTAGGGAGAAATTACCTTTTCAAATAGAACACAGACTCAATCTTCTATGAAAACGGGGTGAAGTCTTTATTCACTCACGCAAGGTTAAAGTAACTGGTATGATCGGAAGTCGGTGATTGTAATAATTTGTGCTTCGCTTACGATCTTAAGACTTGATTGCTAAGCCGTCTAGTCATGCTAATATTCCTGGCTGTCTGAAAAATTTGTGTTGCTCGCCTTGAGTACTCCCTTCATAGAGATAGTGTCCTTTTTGTTAGCATTTTGCTGTTGATTTGCGTTCGGAGCTATTACCGGGTTTTAAGTACTCTGGATTAGCGTCAAGTGCTGTCCAATTAAATTCATCTTGATAAGCGTTATCTTAGTGTCATTTATAAACTATGAATCCTAGTGGTCATCGGTACAAGGCTTAAATATCAGTTGTTTTCGGTGTACAGAGTGGAGGGTCCAACCAGCTTGCTTGTCTGTTTTTTGAGATTTCACATTCTACCAGCAGCTAAGAGTACTCAACACCACTCTAAGCTACGAATTTTTCCCCATCATGCTCCCCCCTGTGTACATTTTTAGAAGTACTTAAGCGTTGTCCTGCTCTATTTGTTCATATTTAACATGCTGATATGTTTATAACCTGAGGGTTAACACGCTTTCTGCGCTGTGGTATTTCTTGACGCCGATTCTATTTTTGGCGGTTTTGGGTTCGTTTTTCTTTGTCTAAAAATCTAGCCTTATGCATTGAGTTTTCATCCATAGATTGGATTCTTTCCCTACATACAGTACTTCTCACTTTAACATACTTTACATTCAGTGTTAGTTACCGTGCTTCTGATTTTTCCAGTGCACATAGTAACTTAAAGCAATGACTATGTTCCATGTTTAACGTTGTTACCTGACTACCTCTTTCTATTATTCTTAGATTTTTAGTTGGATATGGAAGTGCGCACTAAAAAACTTACCGGACCAATACTGCTGATGGTCTAAACGGTCAGTTGTCGAATTCTGCTTGAAGACATGTGTATCATAGCTAGCGTCATTGTTCTGTTAGTCCAACGAGTACATTTGTAAGTTGTCACATGACGGCTTATTTAGATAAACATATTTCTGCGTAGTCGATTGAGTTACTGTTTTCAACCTGAGTAATTATACTAAAAGGTCGAAAACGGGCAAATGTCTTATTAATTAGAACTTGTGGGTCAGAGTATGCTTAAGTCATTAAGCCGTCATTGTACTCGCATATGATCACATTTCAGGACACGTGTTAAGCATGATGTAAAAGATCTTATGTTTTCTATCTAGGACTTTGATTCGTCGCACGTCATGATTACAATGAATGGTCCACATATCTAGGCTACACGTGGCATCTACGTTAACGAGGCAATGTTTTGTAGCATCTTTTTGGTTTTTTATGTTCCGATTCTCTAGAGTCGGATAAAGTTACCTTAATACTTTAGTTATGTCGTTCTTGGGGAATTGCTCGGGCTGTTACTGGTGGGTTATGTCGTTGCTGTGTTTTGTCGATTTGTCTGTTATCCACTTTCTTTAATTACTGAATGGATGAATTCATAAGTTTTGTCCTAAGTCTTAGTTTTGTCTGGTGAATTCATTTCGGAAGGATCGCTATGTAATAGGCCATTTATGCTAGAATAAATTCAATGGTTTCCTGTGCGAATGTTTGAGAGAAAGTGTGTTGGTGAGTACTAGATATTGCGACGAAGTTAAGGATGAGTTAAAGAAAAGAATAACACATCATTGGTATAAATAAATTAATATGTAAACAACAAATTTTGGTTATTTTCTGAAGAAGTGGCTTACACTGAGTCACGAAACGTCAGGAAAATCTAATTTTTCTACTCATTGGGATATTACAAATATATTAATTTATTTATAACAATCTACTCAATGCTCAATTTATTCAAAATTACCAAATCAAAACTCGGTAGTGATACCTACATCATTACTACGTTCAAGTACTTGAGATTTACATACTTTGGGTAGCTTATTTCACTCGACTAACTGAATACGTTTTTTGATTCTGGTATTTAGATACTATAGAGAAAACTATATGTTAACTGCTGCGAATACCAGATATATGAACGAACTTAAGTTCTGCATTTTGTCGTTTAATGTACAACCTTATAGGGGCCACATATAAGTAGCCCGTATCGAGGTTTGGAGATTTTACAAACCTGGATTATTATAAGGAACTAGCACTTGGCATATTTTATTTCTCCGATCTTATCCTATCATAAGTTTTAGCCTATACGTGCCTAAATTTTGTTCTCAACGGCACGGGGAATAAGACAGTAAAATGTAAGGATCATTTATAGCGTTATTAGGAATAAAAGTCAATAAGGTTAATGAGAAAATAACCATAACAATATGATTTGCGGGTTTGTCACTGCAGATTTACTTATAAACTTTGCTTTGGCTTGATCGTTATTACGTTATCGTTGAATAATGTTTCTAAAAAAGAATAGAAAGTAAACACAATTTGGTTTTGTTTACATGAGGATTTACGGGATGTAGATTCTAAGAAACAAGATCATGCATAACTTCACAATTTTGGAGTACTTGCACTGACTCCTATTCATCTTAGCACCGGGTAATCGCACTCGGGTTTTAGTATTTAATTGCTACCATACTGTTCCAGCCCAGCCAGTTTTAAGGTCTGGGAAATATGTTGTTGATATTAAAGTCACAGATAAACTAGTGTGAATCTGGTAGGCCTGTTTCTTCATCACGATCTTTGAAAATCCTATATTCAGTTTGTTCACACGTGACACCTGCCGTCTTGAGTAATATCTCTTCTGACAACTTGGTCTGATACCATGTCTTGTAAGGTCAAATATAACCCTGTCTATAATGTTTATTGTGAAATGATGAATATTAAAACGAAGCAATTCTATATTCGCAATAACCTAAGACTTCATGAGTTTATGCACGATCATTACGTAATTAGTTTCAGACATATTTCGTGCATGCGAAAAATAAACACCTGAATAGAGTAACCGCCACTCACCAATAATAATGCTTCTAATCTTTGATAAACCAGTGGGATTATTTAACTCATCTGGAACAAGATAATCTCTTTCTATCGCTAATCCAAACGAATAAGATAATACCTTTCTTGAAGCAGTACTGAACAAATTATTAGGACTGTGTTGTGTATTATTTGTCTCAGATTATCCCAACGGAAGGTCCTTCTTCTGTTCATTCCTATCGGTCTTTGTATCTCAGTATGTTTGCTCCAAATAATATTTATTTTGCTTAGATTACACTAATAAGTCTATTTTAATCTCATTCTTATATGGTTTTTAGTTTAAAATAATCACAGCATCAAAAGAGTCAGATAACAGTTGCTGAGTATCATTCAGAATTTGGCGTTAAACGTTGTTTATGGAAGGCATGCTTTTGAAGCTATTTAACCATACAAACCACTTGATTAGTCTCATTTATCTGCAAATATCATGTAGCTTTTCACTTCAGAAGCATAGATTAAACGGGTTGGAATCATTACAATTATGTTTTCTCATACTCATCTCTATGATCACTTATCTTTCGGGAGTTACGTAGATCCAAATTTTTTGTGCGTTTTCACGCAAGACGTTTAATCTCATGTCTCAGGACAAGAGCTTTTTATTATGACTACCCGACTTTCCTCAAGAAAATATTTTACGATGAGCAGAGTAAGACGCTGTTGGAAACTTCAGTTTGGAGTCGATTCATATGATGAACTGAAATAAGTTAGGGAACCAATTTGTTATTGTCTAGCAGTGCATATCTATTATGATGCAGTTGGTAAACACAGGACCTTTTGGTTCGGAATGAGCAAAACAGCTGCAATCTGACGATTCACTTGTGTTCTAGCACGACTATTGAAAATATTTGTTTTACCCCCGACGACACTGAATTATATTTAAATTATGACTCGAATACAACAAGACCTTGTTGTTAGCTCGTTGCTAGTGTAACTGATTTACCAAGTGTAAGTTTATTTTATCGGGTTTGGGTTAAATCTCATTTAACCACCAGAAGATTGTTCGCATCTGCTCCAAATTCTAGTCCACTGTTCAGATTTACATAACAACTCATAACCAAATGGGTGAGATAGTTAATAGCCTAGATGGGAACTATTCATAGTTTATATCAGTTTTTAAAATATGACAAAACTCAGGTATAAGTATTCTTACTAAACTAAGATGTAACGTCAGAGGAGGCATAAATTTATTCAGAAATGTTTCGTTAAAGTAAAAAAATAGGTAGAGGTGGTTTTATTTACTTTAGTCAATTGTTCAGTTATACAAATTCATCGGTGCTGTTGAGTGTAGAAATAATAAAAACAAGAGAACTAGTTGATAAGAAAGTGAATCGTAAGAATTGAAGGGAAAAAATAAACACAATGGTCACGTGTTTGTTTCGTTACCCGTTATTCATTCAGAGAAACATCGATTTGAGTGTTCGTTTTCACAAAGTGGGATTAATTTGACTCCTCAGTAAGACAAGTTTCAGCTCTTCATCACCTTCAAAGTCTTTCAAGAAGTAAACATCAAAAAAAGACTAGGGAGTATAACATTTCTAGGACTAACATAGGAAATATTGCCGAAACGACACTTACCATCAATTGGCTCACTGCATATCATAGTGCCTGCCCTTTCAGTACGTGGCTTTTTGTTTGATTTTGACGAATCAGAACGTTGGCACTGTGACGCTAATGACCGTGATGCTCTAAATCTCCATGGTTCCTCCATTCTCTCAATAATTTTCATATTCTTGTAAGTCAACGCTAACAGTTGAACCTATGAAAATGATTCATATGGATATGCGAATGCGTCCTACCTTTTTTTGATTAGTAAAAATATCTGGTGTGGTCTCCATTTCTGAAGAGGTTAGATTATCTTTAATGAACTTCGCTAGACATGATCTAGCATAGATTGGTAAGGAAAATTGGTATTCCAGATTTGTGGGGTCGAACTTTGCTAAGCTTTCCCTCACTCTAAAGTTTTGTAACCGTTATATAGACATCGTACTTCTTTTTTGAAAATATTTCGTGAAGAGTGGTCAAGAGAATAATTCCTGCATTCCTTTTGTTGTGAGCTGCACATTCGATTATATCTGGTGGCAAACAAATGCACAAACGTTGCAGTATCTAATGCGTTCAAAAAAGCTTTATTGAAAAAACCTCTTGAATCATGTCCCAGTTTTGTAACTTGACTTTTATGCTCTGTCCATCAATAAATTTTCCAAGATCCACCGTTTTTGGTTGGTAATTGTGCAAAATTTCAGCCACTAGAATGCCATTGGAAACACACCTGTTTCCCAGTCTATGAAAAACCTATTTGATGCTAACCATTTCAAGTTTCTATGTTCTAGATTAATATCTAATGTGAGAAGCCAACGTAGCACCTCACGTGGAATTTCCGCCATAAGGTTGTTATAGTAACAACATTGTTTCAAATTTCATTGGACGGAATAGAAGAAGCTTTCGTTTAACGGGCTTCCTTATCTAGGACAGTAGATCACCAATAGAAATGCATGAGAAAAGAGCCGTGCTAATCTTCTCTGTATCGTTTCAATTTTAGTATCTGTACCCCTGAAGCGAACACACCTTTAGTTTGTATAGGACGAAAGCCTAAATTAGTCCCCCTCCCTCAACAGAAGGCTTAGTGTTTTTGTAAGTGCCTACTGAAAGAGCTTAAACGAAGTATTAAGACAAAAAGTTTCGGATTTCTGTCTTGAGGGCAGAAGGTCCATTACTCTCTGTTAGACTTTTTTTGGTAATCTTCTGAGAGTGACTAGACGTCTCTCAAATGAGTCGTTTGAAGGAGCTAACAGTATTTCGGCAACAGCTTTCAAGAATTGATGACTCAGTGTGGAAACTTATAGATCGTCGTTCTTTTTTTGTCATCTGATTTATAATGGTCTGCTAGGAAGGAAAAAAACGAAGTATCAGCTTGAACACTATTTTTTAGTATTCAAATCTGGTCACCTCTTAATCTGCAGTAGGATAGAAATATAGTGATAAATAAATCCGCAAAGTCAGTTTTTCTTTAAGTCCTCGAAATCGATGCTGACCCCATTAAGTTTACTGGACATACTGTAGCTGAAGGAGCTCCGTCATCCGTATCCGATCACCAGTGGCACGCCATCCTAAACATCCCTTGCAAATACTAGCCATCTTGAATTCAACGTTTCCCAGCATATCGACAATTTTTCCTGTATATTTGTAGAAGAATTTTTAAATCGGATGACCAGGTTATCCATGTTTTTCTGGATAACTCATTCATCTGCATCTCCTGTTATTTCTTGATAATTTTTTTCGTCATCAGTGCAAAATAACAGCAGAAACTCAGTTGTACTTAAGAGTTCATTTACATACAGTATAAAAAGAAAAGGATCTACGACAGAGCTTTCGGGTATCCTACTTAGTAATAGTTTCAAGGTGGAACAATTGAATTCTATTATTTCTTTCTACGACCTATTAAGGGACCCTTGGTCCATTTTGTGTGAGGCTCTGAAATACCTATATTTTCCAGATTCAAGAGTAGTCTACTCCTTGGCAGCTTGTTAAAAACTTCGCTGAATTCTGCGTAGAAAATATCCACTAACTTTTTATTGCCTAGATCCTCTATCCATTTCTCTCTTCCTATGAAGAGATTTGTGATGCTGGGTAAACCGTTCCCGAAACCATGTTGTTCGCTGTTTAACAAGCTGTTGTGTTTCACGGTTTTCATTATGATCTTTGCAGTATTTTAACTACGGCACTGGTGATGTGGTGTGGGTTATTGATATCCACATAAGTAGCATACGGTGATGGTCGGGCATTGAATGTATTTCAGTGGAAGATCGATAAGGAGAGGACGGGAACGGCTCGCAGTTGGCAAGAAAAAGCATGAACAATTAGAATCGGAGACTATGGACGAATATTTACTGAAGAAACAGTTAAATTGGAACAATTGATTGTTATTTTGCAAAATAACTGTTCACCATATGGTCCTCATATTTTAATGAGATATTCTGTAATGTGCTAAAATACATTCGATTATCCCCAACTAGTGTTCTTGTTCACTACAGTGAGACCGACAGGTCTTTAGTTTGATGGAAGTTGTTTTGGTCCTGTTTTATGTATTGAAGTGACGATTGCATCTTTCCAGTTCGTGGGTAACACATCTTAGTCAAGTGACTTATTAAGTATCGTAGTCAATGGGACAGCAATATTTTGCGCAATTTGCCTCAAGATTTTAGGAAGTAGTTCATCCGGTTCTGTTGGTATTTCCGTGTCTATAGCGCTAAGTATCTTTTGTACGCCGTCTCGATCAAAGTCCACAGTGAGCGGCAGATTTGTATTTGGGTCTAATTCTTTGTCTAGGAGAGGCTCTCAAGTGAAAACCTTTATTTTTAAGTTCAATCAGTAGTTCTCCATGCACCTCTACTTGCACCATCATTAAAACATAACACCTAGCAACCCCGAGCTCACTGACCTTTAAGTAATTTAGATGAAGAGATACTTCACGAATCGATGAACGTAGAATTACTAGAAATTTGATGAACCTCCGAAACCAGTCTACAGAGCTGATCAGTTACAAACACAACAGTTGATTTTTTGAACTCAATTTTTTCAGGAGTAGGTTGAGGACAGTCAGTTAATCATCTCATTCAAACCAAGATTTAGGATCGATCACTTTCTGCATACCTCTTGGGGTCCAATCAGTTGGGTTCTGTGACGATTTTAAGTAACATCACAGTCTAACCTCCATGTATTGATTCATGACAGCGAGGCGATTGGTTATATAGGTACTGAACCGACAGTCAGTATCCCTAATGTAATACAGCACTATTATTGGATGTTCATAAAAATTCACTTCAAAGGAAAAATTAGTAATACGTCTCGCTCATCCTTACAAATAACACCGCTACCGCAATCCCCAGTCTTGGTATGGTGACCTGTTTGATCTTTGCTGCTAGAGACCAGCTACAGAACAAAATACAGCATGTTGATTGCTTCGGATAACTATTCTGTGCGCGACGAAAAGCTCCACAAACAATATCTGATACATCACTGAGTCAATGTCGTCCTGCTTCGATCCGAGTCTGTCAGTCCTCTTTCTAATCCCTTGAGACACCGTAACATGGTCTATCTGACACATAAAAGTAACCCAATCCAGCTACCTGGACACATAAGACTTGATGAGCGTCTGATCGCAACATATCTGAGCCTTAAAAATCTTCCTTAGGTAAAGTTTAGTAGCTACGGCAGATTGGACGAATTAGACCTAGAGAGTCAAACAGCGAAGAAATGAAAAATGAAATCCCTCGTCTAGCCAAAGACTTTTCCGGTGCGTAAAATAGTAAAACTTATAAACATCTTAACAACAAATATGTTTTCGTGATATCCCAATGGGTAGAAATTGTATTTCTGACGTTTCATGGGTTAAAATATTATCATTCTCTAGCAAACTATCAGTGAAATCTAGTCATATATCAATTTGAATGCTGGTGTATAAAGATACAACATTATAGCATGGCACCTTTTCGTTCTTGATGATGGGTAGTCACGAGATCTTTGACACAACTTCATATGAATCCATTGAGGCATTAATTAGGTTATGTAAGATCCGTTTTGAAGGTTTCCTGTGTGAAAATCCCTCCATGTATACATTTGCAACTTCTTAATGGTTTCTTTAGTTGTACATTATTGTTAATCCTTTTTGACGTCATTTGAGATTGTAATGTTTCATCTCATAATAGTTTTCTCAGTTTTTCTATCGCTTTTATTGAGTTTCTATGTTTTTTTCTTGTACTGTATCTAGTTTGTTTCAATTGATATTATTCTGGCGGCTGCCATATTGATTGTTCCCTCTTTGATTGTGTTGTTTGATTTGACTGGGATCGTGCCTTTCGGTTGTAAATTGGAACACTGTCCCAGAATTTGAAACACTTTGTGTTGTAAAGAAACTCATTGAGTGGATTTTTCACTTGACCTATCCAGAAAGGTTAGAATAACACTTACTTTTCGGATCGTTTGGTAATTCTCTTATATTTCTTATCAATTTGTCTATTTATTGTAATTTAGATCGAATATTGTGGGAACAATTATCGGTTGAATAAGTGAGTGGTAAAATTTTTTTTACGTAAAACTGTACATTTGTATTTATAATGAAATTTAGAACCGTTGTTACCCCAATCACCTTGTTCTGATTTCGATTGGGTCGTGCGTTAATACATTTATTCCACGGGCAGTTATTCTTCACCCAAACGTAGTTTGTATTTTATAGGTTATGCTGAAGTGGCTTCAATGTACTCCTCAGATATTTAGATAGAGCATATATGGGAGTATCCGTGAAGTCCACTATGGATTTTAAAGGAGTGCCAGGCTTTCCATTTTTTTGGGAGCTCAAAGAAATGTGGTGTGGTGTTGGATTCAGGGTATCAGTAAAACCATAAGAAAACGTGAATAACAGGCTTTAGTCCTCTTGATGGTGCAATGGTCTCTGATTTAACTTTATTTTCGATCACTTGAAGATTTTTGGAATCGACGTTCAAATATGATCCTGTCAGACCCATTATGATGTTGGTTAAAGAAAATGTTTGGAATACAATTTTCTACTTATTGGGACATCATAAAATAAATTTACCATTAACTTTCTATCCAATCCTCAATTGGTTTGAAACTATCAAGTCCACCTTTGCCACTGACTCCTCAAATTCATCATGTTTGAAATACTATTGTAAGCCTAAATTTCAATGATAACTCGTTAATATGTTTATCAAAGACATCCACATCAGGAAAAGACGTCTCTTACTTCGAAGTTGATTACCCACTTCTTCATTTTGAAACTTCCTCTACCTAATTATTCATTTATTTTCATAACAATTTTCTCTGCCTGTTCACATGTGAGAGAGGATATCAAGAAGTCATCAACATGGAAATTATTCATGTTAGCATATAAGAATAAACAACTGTAACCGGAAGAGAATTTTCGGGCTGTCTTATGGATAGCAAAGTTCGCTAATGGATTTGTAACTATGGTCAAGAACTTTTAACAGAAGCAGCGTTTAGAGCACGAAAAATAAACTAAGATGACATTAAAACATACAAAGTGCATTTCAACTAGCCATAGAAAAGATTCATACAGTAAACAATGATTAAATGTATAATTTTGAACGGCAACAGTGGAAATCTAAAGAATAACTTGCACTAACAATTAAAGTATGATTTCCTAAAAACGTGTAATCTAAACTCAGTAAAAAGCAATGAAGCATATAACTCACTTTTGGAAACCAATACACCAACATCGTAAACTACGTTATTACTAAAAACTTTGCACACTGAAACACCAACATCTGTAATCAAACCAAAAACTAAACGAAGCAAATTTAGAACGAAATATGGAATCCATTGTAACTGTAAATAATTCCCCTAAATCAATAGCTTACTAAGTGTTCGACATTGGATGCTGACCACGTTGTTCAAGTGGACTTGTTTAACTGGAGGCTTTCGGTCATGCATCCGTACCAGATCACGTTGCAACTCGGCGTGGGACACAGCTCCTACGTTTCAATAGTCAGTTAAGAACGAACGCCTCTCGATATATTGGTAACGTATCAAATATATCTTTCCTGCCTCTTCTCGTCTGACGTCTGATTTCTATTTGGCCAAAAGGGTTTCGATTATAGAAGGTGCTACTGGTAGCTAATTGTAAAGTTAGAATATTAGTCGTATCTTCAGTGGTGAGCCATAATGGCTGGCGGGAGTGACGTATAATATGCAACGTGATCAAAAATCTTGAATTGCGATTAGAGTAAATTCCCGAAAGAGATGCCTAAAAATTCTTCGCCTAAACAACATTCAGATAACTACAATCCTCCTATTTAACTGTGCTGATCCAAACAATCAATAATTCTAAGTCAAAGGTCGTTTTTATCCCACCATTACCAATGTCAGTCGCTTTCAATGTTTACCAGTTAGTGTAACAATGGTTCTGTTGTAATTGGCTACATAGTGTGACTGGGTGACACGTGTTCAAATCCGGAGAAATAAAAGTTGTTCATGTATGATATGTCCTAACTAGCACGAAACTTTAGTCTTCATTTAATTCCGAATACTTCCAACAACGTGACTTATTTGATATGACTCCTTATAACAGGGAATCTTTGAGAACTATTATTTATAAATTATTTAAGTTTATCTATTCGAATTGAATCTGTCTCTATTAAATAAATAAAATTGAAGTTGAAAATTGTTTGGGATTTCTTCTATTACTGTTAAGCAAACCTATAGGTTAATAAACTTTTACCTATATACGGTCAGATGAATTGATTCGTATGATCTGAAAATTGTATATCTTCGTGGCAAATTCATTCGAATACATCACCGTTGTGATGAAACTTAAATAAGCTCAACTATAGTTTGATGGTACAGTCAATTTATTGCAGAATATGATTTTTAGTCATATCATTCAAAGTATATTCCTCTAGTTAGAGAATTATTTTATACTCCTAGCATAAGTTCAATGGTTTCCGTTTAATATATCAAATTATCAGAAGAAGGTTTTGTGGAGAATTTAGTAATTTTATGTAGTTGAAATCATGAATCAATTGAAACTAGACCACCATGGAAAACCTGGAAACACTGGACGACCGTCTCGTCCTATTATGGGACTCCTCAGCAGTGCGCATCCACGATTCCGCCTCGAGAGATTTGAAACCAGGACCTATCAGTCTCACACATTGGTGAATGGTTGCTCAATTTCGTGGATTTGTTAAAGTTAGAAATTAACACTATCGGACGTCAGCCGGCTCAGTGGTCTAGTGGTTAAGCTCTCGCGCGAGACTGATGGGTCCTGGGTTTGAATCTCGCGAGGCGGGATCATGGATGCACACTGCTGAGGAGTCCCACAATAGGACGAAACGGTCGTCCAGTGCTTCCAGGTTTTCCATGGTGTTCTAGCTTCAATTGACTCATGATTTCAACTATATATAATATATCAAAGTTTTAAGCTTTGGTTTGTTGGTTAAATGAACTATTGAGCTACGAAAAATGTCGTTGCGGATAGCGTAGCTAATTTTGAAGTCATTCGACATATTTATTTCAGTTGGTCGTCAGTTGAATGTACCTGCATTTTAGAATAGATGTTCACACCGGGATTCGAACCCAGTACCCTTCACCTCAAATTTATAAAAAAAATTACGAAGAAGTTGAAATATTTACTGGATTGAGTATTACATAAATCAACATTAACAATTAAAAAATAATATGAAATTTTAAACTTTCAGATTAATAAATTATTTCTATTTGATTTGAACCTTTGTAATTATAAACATTTCACTAGTTTCGAATTCATTTAGTATTGCTTGTTTGAATCTTCCTATTGATGCTTAGGACTGCAAACAAACAATACTAAGTGAATTTAAAATTCACCCCATTTCACAAGCAAGTGGTTATCAGGACTCAGTAACTGAGTGGATCACGCGATGGCGTTTGAAGCGAAAGGTACTGGGTTCGAGTCCCGGAGTGAACATCAACTCTGAGATACAGGTACATCCATCTGACGAGTCCCAAGTGGGACGAAACGCGCATCAAACTGGATTCCACTGTTAGCCACTATCCATCTTTGCTTACAATTTCACTAGGTTGATTAAAAATTCACTGATCTAGATATGATCTAGTTTTCTAATTTTTCTTTACAAAGTCTTATATTCATTTTCTTGAAAGGAAAATGGATCTTGTTAATGTTATGATGGGACGAGTATTGGAAAGTTAGAATTTTTGGGACAATATTTCGGATTATTGTAAATCATATTCGTTTTCTACAATCAGTAGAAAACTGTACTTCTATATTCTACTCATTGTAAGCTTCCACTGAATCCGTCAAACATCGTTCTGGGTTTACTTATCACTCAAGAATTGCTCATTAATTTTGTACTGTTTGCTTCGGTCTCTACCACTTATAACATGATTGTATTTAAAGTATGATTTCTTATTTGTTGAGCTGGCGTGGTCTGATAATTCGTGTATATGGGTTAATGAGTGTTTGAGGTAGATGTTGACTACTAGGGTGAGTGGTTGAAATATAATCATAATGAAAGATTGCTTGCAGACTCCTTTTTTGACTCAGTGTTAAGGCTAGAGAAAGGCTTGTAGATAGGGGGACCGATAGGAGTTTAGCTCAGGGTTAATTGTGCCGGTTAGACCGCATAATCGGTCAAGCCCTAAGTTCTATGCTATTGATGGAATAACAGTCGCGGGGTAGGAAATTTCTAATCAGAATTTCAATTGGCGAATTTAGCATGTGATATTAACTAGAATCTAAAGTCTTATCAGCTGAGATAAATTTCCATTACTCAGTTTGATACTTTGTACCTTGTGATTTCGTTCTGATAAACAGGAGTACTAACTTGATAAATATCTAGAAATCTATGGTGCAAGTTATGTAATAAATGAATAACTTTAGTTATGTCTTAATCATAATCACTTAGATATACATAAACACATTTATGTACATCAGCATATCTATCCATATATACACACATACCTTTCTTAAAAGAATCCTCACCAATAAAATTTATTGAGAACCAAGATACAGTGCACAATTATTTAGATTCAATGAGTAGAGTTGAATAGATTCTGGAGATTATATTCACCGTATTCGATGTTAAAACATTGAGGCTTATAAATGTAAAGTATGACTCTATCTTTGCACATGATGTCTAGTGAAAAAAGTCAGATTGTTGATCATTAGTTCCCACAATGTTATTAAAAATGAACAATGAAATCTAAAAGCAGGTAAGTCAGCTTGATATTCAATAGATTGTGATGAAGTTTCTTTCTCTGAGATGGATGGTTTGGTCATGGAGCTTTCATTTTACGTCTGAACAACATCAAGATCACTAATAGTTATACTTCGGGAAATCCGCATACTTCGTTTCTATCTGAAGTTTATGCTGAAGATGCTTAGAAGAATAATGAAAGCTCCAGATAAAACCATCCAGCTCAGAAAACAACATCCAACCAAAATCACCCACCTGAAACACAAATCTTTGTGGCTCTTTGTGAAAAGCTGTTGTTAATCAGTCAGATTAGTTGTATTGAAAATATACTTTGATAGTGGGCTGGTCACCCACCGAAGACGATGGAAGATGCGCGCTCAATATCGTGGATTAATTGAAGTTAAACGTGAACAACGTTGAGTGCTGGCTTAGTGGTTTAGATGTTAAGATTTCGCACTCTAGGCCAGAAGTCCTGGGTACGAATCCCTCATAGGAGGCGTGGATGAGAAATTTAGAGGAATTCTACGCTCGGGCGAAAAACGACCACCCATTGTTTCCAGGTTTTTAGTGATGCTCTCACACTGATCGGTTCATGATTTCAATAGCAATTAATTAAAACATTGTTTTTCATCATCGTGTATAACAAAAATCTGATCAATGTATCTGAAACTGTCTAAACATATAAATAAGACCATTCCGATTGAAGTAAGCAGTGGATTTCAAAAGACGTTTCGTCATCAGTGACTTGCTTTTATAATCGCTATAGATATCAACACCAGACCATATACAAATAAATCATTTAGGAAATCAAAATTTTGGTCACTATGTTTTTCTAACAGTTGAATTTACGGGTCAATCTAAGCTAGACCACCATTGAAAACCTGGAATCACTGAACGGTCACTTCGTCCTAGTATTGGACTACTCAGCAGTGCAAACCCACAGTCTCGCACGTGGGGCTCGAACTTAGGACCTTCGGTCTCTCGCGCTGGTGCCTAACCTCTAGACCAGTGAGCCAGGATCCAACGGTGTTAATGTCTAACTTTGATTGATCTATGATCTTGCGTAACCATTCATCCATTGTCTGGGATGGACAACTGTCTCCACCCTACACGGATCGGACTCTACTGGTCAAAGTGAAGTTAAACCACTATCCACTATTTCTTGGTTTTCAGTGTCTGAATAGCTGAAAACAGTCAATTGATATAAACTAGTTTAAAAATGTTTATTGTTTCTTACAATTAACCAATGAGAGAAAAACGAAACTAATGTATAAATCATAGCTTTTGTGTTACCGATAATATATACATATACAATATCTACTAGCTACTTTCTCCTAGATTTCATTTCAGTAAGGAAATTTTTGGGGTCATTAATGATTAAGTACCATTATTCGGATTCGAGGTCAAACAAGAGAAAGAACCTGAATATAGATAGGGGTGAATTTGTAACCTAGATGAGATGATATTAAGTAGCTATGATGTCTCTGGTGATTTATGTTTATGAGGAAAATACTGCTCAGATAGATTGATTTCCTTCCCTTCTTCTTTATACTAATTTAACAAAATTATTTAATTATATATTAATTATATGAAACATTTTAAGACTGTAATATGGTTATGGGCTTGACTTATTTGGATACGTGAATAAAAGGAAAGTGGTTTTCTTGCTTATTTAATTAAATTTTCGACCTTCAATAAGATTCTCATCAATAGGGTTAAATTTTGTGGAATTATGTGTACCATTGTAATGTTGGTAAAATGTAGTATTGGGATGTGTGGGTAAATTTAACAGATCAACTTCGCGATTATCCTAGTTTAATTTTCAGCCAGCTTTAATACTTAATAATACTCAGAGATCAATGTCATTAAACTTTGTAAACCTTCACACAAAGAACTCACGCGGTAATTATGAAATTCTTGTTGCACTGTACTCAATGTTGACTGAATGCCTTCGCTTAAATTAACAGCACTTGACATTGATGTTCATTATGCGTGATGTTAAATTGTTGCAAGTGATTGGGGGATAAATTTGAACATTAGTCTGAGTTCCGGAACCGTATATCATTTCCCTAAAAACTGAGGAAATAGTTTAGTCATGAGTACTAGCTAGCGGCATATTTAAGCTCAGGGCTTTCTTTTTTTATAACCGGAAAAACCAGTACTTAAAACAGGTAACACGACTCAAAGAAGATAAATCTAATTTCAGATGAAAATTTATTTTACCATCCAAAGACACGACAATTACTTATTAAACCATATACATTCAATTATAGGTCGGTTTTACTGACATTTGTTACTTACTTACGCCTGTTACTCCCAATGGAGCATAGGCCGCCGACCAGCATTCTCCAACCCACTCTGTCCTGAGCCTTCCTTTCTAGTTCTATCCAATGTTTGCTCATTCTTCTCATATCTGTCTTCATTTCTCGGCGTAATGTGTTCTTTGGTCTTCCTCTTCTCATTTGGCCTTCAAGATTCCATGTGAGGGCTTGCCTTGTGACGCAGTTAGGTGATTTCTTCAATGTGTATCGTATCCACTCCCAGCACTTCTTCTTGATTTCTTCCTCCGGTGGATGGAATCTGGTTTGTTCTCTCCCACAGTAGAATGTTGATGATAATGTCTGACCAACGTATCCGAAGAACTTTGCGTAGACAACTGTTAATGAACACCTGTATTTTCTGGATGATAGCTTTCGTAGTTCTCCACGTCTCCGCCCCATACAGTAGAACTGACTTGACATTTGCGTTGAAAATTCTGATCTTGATGTTGGTTGGCATTTTTTTTGGGTTCCAGATGTTATTCAGTTGTAAATATGCTGCTGTTGCTTTGCCGATCCGCGCCCTCATATCTACATAAGATCCACCGATTCATCAATGATGCTGCTCAGATACGTAAAGGTTTTCACATCCTCCAAAGCTTCTCCGTCAAGTGTGATTCGATTAACATTTGTTAAGTTAACGAACATTATATTCATTTGATGAATGAATTTTAAACTGAATTCATAAAAACACATCCTGTATGTTATGCTGAGCGAATTATACGTGAAATTGATGCCAAAATCTGTAATATTGAATAAATTTTATATTAAAATGGAACAAATATTTTGTTGAACAAATATTATACTAAGTTAAAACGTGAGCTAGCGTTCATTTCCTCTCCGGACATTTTGATTACTTCTACTTAATTGACATATAATAAATCTTTACCACAAAAAGTAATGCTTGTTGGTCACAAAATCCATTTCAATCTGTAGATGGTAGTCATGATGAGATAATTTCAATTGAAGTATCACTGAAAACCAAGGACTATTGAACTGTTGTATCGTTTTGGTATAGAACTCCTCAGCTTTGCTCAGTTGTGACTCTGTGAGGGATCGAATACAGGACCATTAGGTCTTCTCATCATTAGAACCACTGGGTTGAAAGTTAAACAGATCAAAATACCACTGAAATAACATCTTGGGCTGGTTTTCATAAAAAAACCTTAGCCAAAATCTATTTCAACCAAACATATTGTGATAAGATCAGCAAGAAATTATCAAAGAAAAGTGATATTAACAGTAACCATATCTTACTGAAGGCCTATCTTCACCATGGGTAACAGGCGTACGTACGTAATATCCTGCTGAAACACTGAATGAGTACAGACATATGACGGTAATTGAGTAATCGATATTTTTTAAGTTAGGCATCCCTGATACTATTCATATAATTCATTTTTCCTTTGTTATTAAAATTTAGAAACATTGTAAGTTAACCGTAATAAGGTTTTTGTTTGACTTATTGTCGCCATAATACTATTATACATCTCCTTAATTTATAAACGTTTGTAATTTACAGAATCCACTTAAAAATTTAATGTTTGGTGATTATCTGAATTTTAGAATGAACTTCAAAGGATTTTAGATTTTACAAAATGGTTTCCACAGAGCATACGTTTGAAACAGGTGGTTCTTAATGAATTTTAGCAAAAAAACTGTTCGTTAAGACTTATTAGAGAATGAAAATGATGATAAATAGTGATATCAACCTGTGGTGTATGCTACATATGTCGAAAGACATAATCGGAAGTAATTCGTAGTAGAAGGCTAAGAAGATCGATTTGAAGAGAATAGATGGGAAAATAGAAAGCAATCGTGAACTGGAAGAATCATACAGAATGTGAAGGACAAATGATGGAAATTTGCAAATGAAGTATTCAGTGTATGATTCTCAGATTTTACAAAGATATTCTGTAATTTTGTATTAAAATACGTTAGTTGTCCCCATCTGTGTTCTCGTTCATTACAAATTGACAAGTTATAAAACAAAAGGTTCAGAACATGAAATCATAATCTGATAGAGTAATTATTTTAGTTACCTTTTCCAAGCTTTCAAATTCCTAAGGCTTATAGCTAATTCGTAAGGAAGTAATTCTAAGGAGTCCTATACTGGAATAGAAACGTCCAATGCTCTTTGACTTTAAATGTTTCAATAGTTAAAATTTATCCCTGTAGAAAACTATGTCACAACAGTTAAATAAAATAATTTTCACTTTAATAGTTGGATTCATGAGTCAATTAAAGGTAGACTATCATGGAAAACCTGAAAGCACTAGACGACCATTTAGTTTAGGATCCAGAAATATGTTAATTTAGTTGTTGGGAGTAATTCAAAAGATTTTCAAACTGTTGTTTTATACACCTACATTGAGAACATAGATTGAAACAGATTATTTTAATCAAAACCCAATCTATTCAAACTGTCATGTAGGTTTCCCTTTGATCATAATAAATAAAAGATGATTTGATATCTACCATATTTTAGTTTCCATTCGCTTTAGATCTATTTTTCACTTTCTTATCTGTAATTTTAAACAATCATTCATTTTGTTAGTATATAATATGAATTAAAAATAGGATTGAAAAGGAGATAAAATATTGAAATATTCCATTCAAAGAAGAATATTTTGTCAGAAGGGGTTTTGAGGAGATTTCAGTATTTTCATAGTTGAAATAATGAATCAATTGAAGCTAGACCACCATGGAAAACGTGAAAGCACTGGACGGCCATTTCGTCCTATGGTGGGGCTTCTCATCAGTGCGAATTCTCGATCCCGCCTCGCGAGATTTGAACCCAGGACCTACTATGAAAATACTGAAATCTCCACAAAACCCCTTCTGATTATAATCATATGCTCACTAGTGACTGACTTCAAGAGATATTTCCTTGAGTTCTAGTAAGAAGCAGTAACCAGTGGAGTTCAACCACGTCTGTTGTGAGATATCAGCTCACTGAAGACAATTGGTGAACGGATGCTCAAACTTCGTGGATTGGTTGAAGTAAGACGTTAACACCATCGGATACCGGCTCAGTGGTCTAGAGGTTAAGCGCTCTGGCGCGAGATTGGTAGGTCCTGGGTTCGAATCTGACGAGGCGGGATCGTGGATGTGCACTGATGAGAAGTCCCACAATAGGACGAAATGGCCGTCTAGTGCTTCCAGGTTTTCGATGGTGGTCTAGCTTCAATTGACTCATGATTTCAACTATGAAAAAAGAATGTTTTGATAGAGATTAATTAAGTTAAATATAAATTGCATGAAAATCAACTAAAGTAAATCGACTGAACTTGGAAGTTTCGACCATTGGATTAGAATTCCCGATTAGAATCTCTAGGAAGCAGTTTCATTACACAGTACTAAAAATTCCAAAACAAAATGAAAAAATAGATATCCAAAGCCGACTGAATTTCAATGAATGATCGAGATAAAGTCAGTTCATACTATAATTTGTTTTCATCGATATTATTTTCTTTTAAAACTATGATAAAAGTATATTTTACATGCAACGATATCATGTAAATGAGTTGAGTTAATTTGACAAGGGAAGAGAAGTTAGTAGATATCTCATATACATACGTTTTAGTTTCATCAATATCTGGGTTTTTTTCCCTTTTACGTTTCATTGTTGTTTTCTCTTTTCCCAAGTCAATATTGAATTAAATATCATTAAAATAGACATTTGATTAAAATGAAATATAAAGATAATTGTACATAAATATAAGACTTAGAATTAGATAAGATCAGATAATTAAATTAGTTTTAAGAGAATCCCAGTACAAATAGATTAATCTAGAATTACTTTTATTTTTCTTTAATAATAAAGTTTAGTTACTTATCAGAAGGGGGGTTTCGTGGAGATTTTAGTAATTTTTATATAGTTGAAATCATTAGTCAATTGAAGCTAGACCACCATGGAAAATCTGGTCTGTTAGGAGATATCAACTCACTGAAGATATTGGTGAATGGTTGCTCAATTTCATGGATTGGTTGAAGTTAGACATAAACACCATTGGATACCGGCTCAGTGGTCTAGTGGTTAAGTGCTCTGGCGCGAGACTGGTAGGTCCTGGGTTCGAATCTCGCGAGGGGAGGTCGTGTATGCGCACTGCTGAGGAGTCCCACAATAGGACGAAACGGCCTTCCAGTGCTTCCAGATTTTCCATGGTGATCTAGCATCAATTGACTCACGCTTTCAACTGTTAAAATACTAAATCTCCACAAAAACCCCTTCTGATAAGAATGATATTAATTGTTATTCAATGATTGAATAATAAAAACATCTCTCTTGTACAAGTCAATTATAACTCTAACATCTGGATAGCAACAGCTGTGGTTTTAACATTTGGCGAAGACGGTTTCCTTCGAAATGCTTTATCAAGAGACTTCCTGATGATGAAAATAAACCAGTATGAAAATAAGATCTATAGCTTCTCTCAGTTTTTCTCTTAGTGGCTAACATTTAAAAAATCCTATTTAAATTCGAATGATCTAAATATAGAGCCCCTTTTTATGAAATGTACCGAAGCTTCAGCACCGCATTATAGAGGTTTTTTTTACAACTTTCCATTTCCAAATATTTTTGTAATTTACCAAGTAGAGTCTATTAAACATCAAGAATGTTGAAGAAATTTTAGAGGTCTACCGTTTCGTTTAATCTGAAATGAAAAAAAAGCGTATCAACATAGATCCATTCTGCAAGCCTATGAGTACAAGGTCCTTCAATCAATTGCGTAAAATTGTAATTAGTTATGAAAACGAACCTATGATTAAAACAGAACATCTTCATGTAACCAGGTATAGTAAGGATTATTGAAAAAAAATCAAATTTGGCAATTGTCTAGTAATTTCGAAAACTGACTTTCATTTGAAAAAAAACACTGATGATATTACTCAAAGTGTCAGTAAGAACTAATAGGTTTAACCACTCTAACCCCAAAGAAACGAGTGACATCAAAATCATCCATTAATTTTAGCTACGTTTCCATTATCCAAAAATTCTCATGAGTTTTGTATGCTAAAGTTAGTCTTATCAAAGTATGAAGTAATTTAATGTATACAATTCTAGGTGATGCAAACATCACTAATGACTATAGACGGTTGTTAGAAAATATCATGAATTGACTTAAACCAGAAATACTAACCAATGAAGTCCAACTCAGTGATCTAATGGTCAAAGTATCGGGCCGAGGCCTGAAGGTCCTGCGTTCGGTCCCTGATAGAGTCATGGATGCCCACTGCTGTGGAGTCCCATGCTAGAAAAAGAAAACAATCTTCCAGTTCTTCCTGATCTTAAATGGTTGTCTTTCAATAGTTATTCCATGATGTAACACTTCAAATTCAGTAATCCCTCCCAAAGCCTGCATAATCGTAACTTGCTTAGAGATAATCTTTCGAATTTCAGTGAGAAAAATAATGACCAGTAGAAATTCATTTAGTGTTGCTTGTTTCAATCTTCACATCGATGTGTTAGGACTGTAACTGGTCAGTCTCTAATTGGCATATGTGCATGCTGTGCGTATTGCCTCTATATAGCCTTAATTCACAAGCACTGTAAGCAAAGATGGATAGTGGCTAGCAATGGAATCCAGGAGGCGCGTTTCGTCCTATTCGGGACTCGTCATCTGGATGTACCTGCATCTCAGAGTTGATGTTCACTCTGGGACTCCAACCCAGTAACTTTCGTTCCAAACGCCATCAAGTTATCCACTCGGCCACTGAGTCCTGATAGCCATCTGATAGCCGTGATTGAAATATTTCATTTGCAAATCTTCCATTAATTGTCTTCTACATTCTATATGATCCTTCCACTTCACAATACCTTCCTACTTCCCTCTCTGTTTTCTTCTGTACAATCTTTTTTCGACAGGTGTTCAACTTCTCATTGGTTTTATACACTATTTATATCGACAGATATAATTAGTATACATTCATAAGTGAACTATCTAGTACAAACTTACATATTATTCCTGATTACTTTTATACAAAGTTCAAATGTTACATTCATAAAATTCAGAACATTATTGGTAAATAAATGGCGACATTACTTTTTTTAGTTAAATATTTCAATTGAATTGATAATTTAACTGATAAAGTAACAATCATTGACTGTTCTGATTTTAAATAAAAGAATCAAAATTCAAAAAAATTAAAACTTTGCTTCATAGTAACAAAAACTTTTAGGTGAATAAGATTAGGGAGACTTTTTTTCAGAAAAAACAACATTGAATAATGAATAAGAAGTATCGAACAGTTTAGTCAGTTTATTCATTGCACGACGCTAGATCATTCATAATGGCGCCAGATTTGAAATGAAATTATTGTGGAATATTTTAAAACAGAATATATCATTATGTATAAGTGTATTATGATTGGGATGTATTTGCTATTTTAACAAGAGGAATTTAGTGATAATTTAAAATAATAATTATATTAAATTCATTTAGTATTGTTTGTTTGAATCTTCACATCGATGTGTTAGGACTGTAACTGGTCAATTTCTAATTGGCATATGTGCATACTGTGCGTATTGCCTCGATATAGCCTAAATTCACAAGCATGGTTAGCAAAGATGGACAGTGGCTAGCAGTGGAATCCAGGACGCGCGTTTCGTTCTATCAGGACTCACTGGCCGAGTGGATAACGTGATGGCGTTTGAAGCGAAAGGTACTGGGTTCGAGTCTCAGAGTGAACACCAACTCTGAGATGCAAGCACATCCAGCTGATGAGTCCCAAATAGGACGAAAAGCGCATCAAACTGGATTCCACTGCTAGCCACTAACCATCTTTGCTTACAATAATTATATTATTTATTTGTTATTGTTTACTTGTATCTTCCCACTGTTATTTAGGACTGCAATTGATCAATCTCTTGTTGAAATATGTCCATCCTGTGTGGACTGCCTCGATATTGCCTGAAGTGGCTAGCAGTTCCAGAGTGAACATCAACTCTGAGATGCAAGTAAATCCAGCTGAAGAGTCCAAAACAGGACGAAACGCGTGTCCTGGATTCCACTGCTAGCCACTACCAATCTTTGTTTATAAATAATTGTATTGTATGTGAATTTAAGAAGGTTACACTAGAGGAGATCACAGTGACAAATCAAGTTTACGCCAGAGAAGCATTCAGCAGTCTGGTACTATGCTACTTCAAGGAAATAAAAAAAGTTAACTACTATGAAACCAAGTTTTTAAATTTAAATAAAAAATCTTGTAAAAGGAAATGATGTTGTTTAAATAGATGTGTTAAATGAAGAAAACCTATTAAAACTATTTGACCATAGACAATAACTTAGAAATGTTGTTCAGTTATGTATGTTATAACAAATGTTAAAATTTCATGATAACTTAAAACTGCAGTATATTGAACATATATTTAACTAGTTATTAACTTCATAATGAACTCGAGAAGTTTTATGAAGACATCATTTTTGGGAAAGTTCCACTGTTGTTTAACGTAAGAAAGTCGTTACCGATAAAATGTATTGAGAGACGAATAAATTCGATTTACATTCATATATACTTTATTATTTAGAAAATGTACCTTTGTTTCTAACATCACACATCTGAATTCTCTATAAACCGACTGCATTAAATATTTCGCCTCTAAGTTATTTTAAAATTCAAATAGCTACTTAATTTAAGGGGTAAAAACTTTTGAGCACAGTATGTATTATCATAGATTACTTTCGAATAATCTTTGACTTGTTAACAGTGTGGTGTGTGTTAACAGGAGAGGTGAAGGGTGCTGTTCTGCAGACACCGTTGCGGGCCTGGAGCTGAGGTGCTATTTTGGGCGGTCTGGTGTGGGGAGGTGACGTCTAACGGCGTGTTTTGGCGGGCGGTGTTGTCTATAGCGGGTGCTGTTGACGTAGAGGGACGGTGTGACGTGCGGCTACTGGGTGGAAATCGGACGCAGACGGCTCAGCAAGTCGCTAGAGCGCAGGCATTGAACGTTCCGGGTGCTGGGTGTACGTCGGATTTTGATGGCCCGGCAAGTCGACGGAACTGTGAAGGTCAAGGCGCCGCAGACTCAACATTTTGACGAAGAGCGTGGCACAGACTGTATCAAAGAAGAAAGTGGCATGGCGAGCAGAACCACTGGAAGAAAGACTGCTCTAAATGGGGGACGAGTGTGGTGTGGTGGTGTGTGATGTCGACAGATATAAGTAGTACGTATCATTAATAGAAAGTGAAATGTCTGGAGGAGAGAACAGAGAATGATTGATGTGGAAGCAAAGGAACAATGATGTTTGAGACAATTGGTTGACATTTAGAAAATAAAGTATTTACTGTAGTGTTCTCAGATATTACCAAGAGATTCCGTAATTTTGTATTCAAATACATTTGGTTGTCCACACTTGTGTTCTCGTTCACTACAACAGGAATCCATGATCATTTTGTTATTTACACGTCTTAAAATATCTTAAAATATATTCATTACTCTTAAATAATCATTCTGTAATTTTGCCAAAATATGCACACTTTCATTTGGTGGTGATGTGTGTTATATTTGAACTTAAAGGGAATACCTATTCCCAATGGTAAGTTTGTGGATTTTCCCATCCAACTTCTATTTGTAAGACAAAACCATAGCTAACGAACCACATGGATTCATGTACTCTGATATTCTTACTATGCTGGTCTAAATATTTACTACACTATCAAAACTGATGAACATTTTCATCTTTCTTTCAAATGAGCCAATTTTCCACAGGAACATAAATTCTTTGTTTAAATAATCTCATTCAATATTCGAAATAATTAACTACAAGTTTAGCTAATTTCCTGAAATATTTCAACAAGATTCAAGAAACTACATTTTGTTGTTTTTGAATAAAGTATTTACCAAAGTATGACGCAATAGTTTCAACTAAACTAAACATTGATAACAAGTTACTGTGGAAGACAACAAACCAGATTCCAGCGGAGGAAGAAATCAGGAAGAGGCGCTTGAAGTGGATTGGGCACATTTTGAGGAAATCACCCGATTGCGTCACAAGAAAAGCCCTCACATTAAATCCTGAAGGCCAAAGGAAAAGAAGAAGATCAAAGAACACATTACGCCGAGAAATAGAAACAGACATGAGAATAATGAACATAAACTGGATAGAACTAGAAAGGAAGGCATAGGACAGAGTGGATTGGAGAATGCTGGTCGGCGGCCTATGCTCCATTGGGAGTAACAGGAGTAAGTAAGTAAGTAAACATTGATAAATTTTCACATTAATAACTTACATAATAGCTTACTCTACTACAGACAGCTTAAAACATATAAATGATAATAAGTCAATGAAAGTTTACAGTCGATCTAGATTAAGAAGCTACAATTCATTCAACGATTTTTCACATTAACCATGGACAAATTGATTTGTATCACAAAATGTCGGAGATAAACTGGACAGATAAGTGTTAAAAAAATAAATCAGAGAGTACGCATCCTCAGTATTTATCTTTCTGAGGTGATAAGTTGATGAAATATTATACTAAGTAAAGTCATACTATTCATTCAATTAAAAACTATTGAAAAAGAAATGGAGAAATGAGAAGAAACGTAATAATTAGTATTTAGTCTGGTATCATGAATGGATCACTGTTAGACCATCATTGGAAACGTGGAAGCACTGGACGGTCGTTTCGTTCTAGTATGAGACTACAGAGCAGTGCAGATCCGCGATCCTGCACACAGGAACCGAACCCAGTACCTTTGTTCTCGCACGTGAACGCTTAATCTCTAGACCACTGTGCCGGCATCCAACGGTGTTAATGTCTAACTTCAACCAATCCATATTATTGCGCGACCGTCCAGTGCTTCCAAGTTTTCAATGGTGGTCTAACACTGATCCATTAATAATATCAATCTAAAATCAATAATCTCCACAACTCTATACTAATAATTACTATGTAAAATATGAATTCATGTTTGTGAACAAAATGAGAAATTCTATGCTTTGTTTCCACAATTGATGTCACTTCTTTCTTGAAATGATATAGTCCTCTTTTTTCAACAAATTGATGCATATCAATGTTAACTGTTACATTTCACATTTTGTTTTGTGACTTACGTTTTTTCTCCTCATTCTTTTGTTCTATTTTAAACAGTAATATCAACTCTGCTAACTAAAGCATGCAAATTTATGTTTGTAACTGTCGTATTACTGTAATGGCTTAGCTTCATTAATCAATCGCCTTGACAACTGTCGTTATATAAATCCCAACGCTGTTTGAAATCAGACGGCAATAAGAAGCGGCTACAAGCATATAGAGCGAGTTTGAAGGCTATTATTAGGATTCAAGTACATATATACATGGGGAAGAGGATGATTCATCGAGCAATATTTAAGCTAGAGAGAGATATGTGCGCAGGCTGTCACATGTGATCATAATAGAACAAAGAAATAGATGAGTCGTTACTCCTCGAATAACGTTGTCTGTTAAATAAGTTAATAAAAGGGCTTAACAAAAATTAACCATAATCGAAATTGATTGTAGGAGAGTTGTTATATTACTATTTATATTAATATTTGGAGTAGATGAGATGAGATGTATTAAGTTTAGTTTTATTCTGCTATTTGTTTAAATTAAATATGGTATACAAATTGTGTATATTATAAAAAACAAACTTTCATCAGTATCCATTTTATTTGGAAGATGAAAAAAATAACAGTGAATAATATGGAATAACTAAGTTGTAATTCAGTTTAGATTGAAGTATTAAAAAAATTTGCATCAATAAACTTTGTAGAAGATCTGGCAAATTGGAAAAGGGCATATTTGTTACATTCTGACCATAGGGCATTTGGGGGCCCCAAATGCCCTGGTACGGCCGAGAGTGGGGAGAGTCCGCTCTCCCTCTCGAAATGCTCTCATATAGCCACGCGTAAATAGACTCTGCCACAGAAGTCCTACTCACTGCCTTCTCGTGGCAGGGGTGTTGTTTACAAAATTGAGAGGACGAAAAGCGAATATCCGGCGCTTTAACCCGGGTGGTGGACACGGAAAGTCCACCTAGGGGAGTTGGAAAACCTTGATTCCAAACCAATGGTGCACATGGGCTCCAGTATCCTGAGGGAACAAATGGCGTATGAATCAATCGTTGGTCACCGGCTACCATGTGACTGCATCTCCTTACGCTGTTCCACTACCTTGTGAATCAGACCTTTAGGTCAAAGGCTCGGGGTGTGGCCACCTGAGAAAACCACCTGCTTCAATTCGGGTACCAGGGCAGTATCACAGCCCTCACATAAATCAAATGAGATTTGTGTGGCGCATATGTATTCGGTGCCCCTTTGTACCAATATTTATGTATTCAAATAATAATAATAATAATAATAATATTAATAATAATAATAATCTGACCGTAGATTATAGAAATCCAGAAACAAAATGATTGAGTTTATTGAATTGTACGGCGGAACTAGGAAAAAATGAAATTTATTCATAAAAGTACTTGCAAAGACGTATGGAAGAAATCTAAGATAATGAAATACCATGGAATTATTCTGTAGCAAACCTCTTTTTGAATATGTACGCGTACAATCTGTCTAGCATCTCGAAATATGAATTATTTTTATTTTATTGGTTATTTTGTACACGTCTTTATATTCGACCTTCTTAATCACTTACTTTCGACGTTGATGGTAGACTGTACGTTTGTCTGTCTACTTACGTGTATACTGTTACATTGGCCATAGAAACTGAGTTAACTTATATTTTCTCTTGGTTAGTACTTTACCGACCCTACAGCACTATCTACTGTACTGTCATGTGTACTTGAAATAAATTCTTCCAGAATATTTTTATTTGGCTTTTATTATCACCATGGGGCAATGGGGTTAACCTACGTATGATATACGAATTTGATTGAGCAACCTGTTTTTCATCATCAATGTTAATGTAGTCAACTTATAGGCTATACTTACTTATCCATAGTAGGGACAAAGGTAAAGAAATTCCTTCTCTGTAAAGTCTGCAATGTAAGTTGTAAGGGAACCTTTATCTGACTCCAGTTAAATCGGACGAATGATTTTTGTTGAAATATTCATCTCATGAATCATCAACTTAACTAGCGTTAGTGTATAACGGGACTAAGTAAGTAAAATTTGAAAATGAAATTCGAATACGTGTATTTCATACAATCGTTGATCAAGACAAACGATCGAAGAAATGAAGCGAAGAGAGAGAAGCCAAATGTAAGCCAACTCACTTTAATCAAGCATGAATCGATATTTATAGTCAGATAAAGATAAGTTGCAGCTATATGATGAGTAAGATGAGAAATATACACACATACGCTTACATAAAAACAGTCAAAGTTGATAAGTAAAAAACTGACAAGGTCAAAAATAAGAATCAAGAAGAATGAATACATTGACCTATCCAGAAGCTACAATAAGCTATGTAACCTTGCATAGCACTATAAACTAATTGAATGAGATAAAGTCATTAACTGTTAATGTTTTTAGTCTGTTCAATAGATAGCCGCTACTGTAGTTAGACTTTTACACATCACACAAAAATATGTAAAATCAAGATATACAGATTACTAGTATATTTAGTGTCCAGGAAAAGAAACACAGTCTTTTCAATATGAACACACCATTATGCATAATTTAGATTAATCCTTTATTTTACTTATTAAAAAAAAGAAAAGAAAAAAGAGAAAAAAACCCTTATAAAGATTATACCATAAAAATTAAAAATTCACAAAGTTATGTTTTTTGGGGCTGTTAATTGTTTTCTTTCAACCGATACACTCAATATTGTATTTAGTTGCCATATGAATAAACAATATCTAGTTATTTGCGTATCATATTGTTAAATATACTAGAGAACCAATGTCCAAATACAAGTTAATTACATTGTTTGTAACAAATCAAAAAAGTTTATTGTGCAAAAAACTTACTTGATTCTAAAGTTCAAAGTGACTTTCATCTAAGAAATTTTGTATTTTAGTTAGAATATTTAGAAAAAAAACCTTCTTTTTAGATTTTACATCAGGTAACAGCACGTTTGATAAATACACAAACTAAGCAACTACATATGTTAGTTATGGATGAAAATCAATAGCTTGTTAATGAAAAAATCGAACGTGAGTAGTTTCATAAGCTTTCCGATTGCTGATTGACAAACTAAATGAGTGATAATGAAATGAATTTTAGGGCGTCTGTGCACACGATCTTAGTAAAACACCTTTCATCGAAAAAATCCTATTGAAAATTTTCTCGAAATCCGGATATTTGATTACAAGTTATGCACGACCACATATTGTACTGACCTAGAAACACCCTATTAAAGCTTTTAAGATCTCGATAATGTAATAAGAAGACGAAGATTATCAGAACTATGTGATATATATTAGCGCAATACATTTCGAACAATCTGATCACACATATACTTGTTAAGAACATTTATATATAAAAATAAAAGGTCAACTAGACTGGAAATAGGGGTAAGAATAGACAAGGATAATAATAATAATAATAATAATAATAATAATAATAATAATGTGAAAACAATTTGACATCTAATCACTCTGGTTAATAAGCTAATATTACCAGGATGGGTTTAAGGAGAGTACAAACTGTTTTTGAATACACAAAGGGGGTTTGAATTTTCGTATGGCTAAGGCTTCAATAAACCTTAGTATACGCCCCTTTACACTTTTATACAACACCACAAAAGCCGAGTTAAGACCAATCTTATGACCTGTTTCGATTATGTGTTTAGCAATAGAGGATCGTTTTTGATGAAAAGTTATAGTTCTACATAGTCCTAGTGTGACCAAAGCAATCTAAGTATTTCAAAAAAATGTTTTAAACATGGGAAATAGAAACAAAGTAATTGTATTTTTAGAAATAGACAATATTCTACAAAGGCTTAGAGTTGATATACTTTAAAGAGTTGTATAACCTTTTTTTACTTAATAAATTAGATAAGTACTTTGATAAGTACGTTTTTTCAACTCCTATATTTAAATAGATTACCTTTTATCTTGATATGAGATAATTACCATATTCCAATCTATTCGTAAGCTGATTAGTAGTTCATCTACATCCTTTCCTTGAAAATTCAGAGCTCACTTGACTAACAGGACGGTGGTTTTGTGGAGATTTTAGCAATTTTATATGGTCGAGATCATGAGTCAATTGAAGCTAGACCACCATGAAAAACCTGGAAGCACTGGACAGCCGTCTCGTCCCATTGTGGGACTCCTCAGTAGTGCGCAGTGGTAGGTTCTAAGTCCGAATCTCGCAAGGCGGGATCGTGGATGCAAACTGATTAGAAGTCTTACAATAGGACGAAATGGCCGTTCAGTGCTTCCAGGTTTTCCATGGTGATCTAGCTTCAATTGACTCATGATCTCGACTATATACAATTGTTTAAGTTTGTTTGATAGAAAGAATAAATTTTTATTCAAACTGTATGGAGCTCTTCTTTACAATTATTTGAAGGAAAACTATCTTTCAAATGAGATAATTAATTGAATTTCACATTGGAACATTGTTTTTCTTTATTTATTCCATTTCGAGTTATTATATGTTAAAAAAAAGAGGAAAAGTTGAAAAGAAATATGAAATAAGAAAATGAAATAGAAGGAAAAAATCCAATAAATTTTCATTAAAATATATAATCTATCGATTGTTTAAAAGTTATTATAAAGTATATTGATTGGATGAAATATTCCCTGTCTTTTCTTGGATTCTGGAGACCTCATCAGACAACTCTCTGGAAGTCCTTACAATTTGTGAACACATCATCTTAATAAGACACTATTATAACTTTCTATTTTGTGATTGGCTACTGACTCTATGGTTTGATCACTGCGGTGGGTGGTTGTAGGAGCATACTTCTGACATGTTTAAAACTAGGAAGAAACAACTATGCGACATTGTTTGACCTACAGTGTCTCAGCAACCACATAGTTGGTTTCTAAAAACGTTTGTCTTTAAAATGTACTGATTTGTACGAATAATATACTTAAATATTGTATTTTTACAGCTAAAATATTTTAAAACTGAAGTGATCTCTGAAACCGACTGATATGACGGGGTGAAAAGTCAATATTACATTCTTTTACTCAATATGATTTTTGTTCGACATTACTTTCCTATGTATAATTCGTTATGATCATTACTCAATGTAGTATTTGTGTTTGTTTCCCAGTGTGATATTTTATTCGGTATACAATTAATTTATTTGAGTGTGGCGTTTATTCAAGTTACGATATTCTTGTATTAAATTAATATGGACTAGGTTCAGCATGACACGCGGTATGTGATTTGATATAACTCTGGATATTTTCCATGTATGTGACTTTGTAGTGCCGCGATTCGTTAATCGTTTACTTCGATAACCGTTATAATTCTAAACTTAACGGTGCATAAAATCAGAGACGAAGGATAGCAGCAACTACAGTTTATTGTCGAATAACTCAGGTCAAAAAGCCAACAACACCTGAGCGAATATCAACGAGCGAGAGAGCGAGTGAACAGGCGAACAAGCGAAGGAAACGAACGAGACGAATAGCAAGTAATTACATAGGCAATTTATAGTCAAATTTAATAAGGGCACAGCAAAGCAAAACAAAGGCTGATAATAATATTTGCGTCGTACACATATGGGGAGGAGTATGAGTCATCGAATGATATTTAAGCAGTCAACATTTCGGATAGAGTGTCATGTGCTCTAGTGGTATAGCAGTGCAAAGAATATGCAAATTGTTACTATCCAAATGACGATGTCTGTTAAGTAAGTTAATAAAAAGGGCCTAACCAGATTAGGTGTAAACAAACTCAATTGTATCTGAGTTGCTATAACTTCATCATAATTAATAATCAAAATAGGTGTACAATCAATATATAAATGACTGTGTTTTTGACTAGAGTCGTTGTCATGTTTTGAAGTTAATGAATCATCATTTGTATCAGTCCTTGTGTTCTTACTTTCGCGTCGTGAGAATTGCAGTTGTTCCTCGCTTTACAAGTATAAATGATAAGTGATTCCGACATAACAATCAGCAACGACCAAATATAAAAATTAGCGTTCAATCTAGAAGACTTATCACCAACTGACTAAATTAATTAAAAAATTAACAGAATGAATGTGATACAGTGAGTCAATCAGACATCGGTCAAATGACAAATACACACTATGAGCTAAGACTTGGGTTTCTTCACTAATGAACAAGACACATGCCACTGGTAGAACGTATTATTTAAATTGCTGCAGGATAAATATGTATATATGTATGAATGAGTGTGCAGATATCCCTAAATTTGGTGTTTTCCTTCGAGTGGCCGGTCTGGCTGGCGAATAGGAAGGTTGTATATCGAAATATAAATCGGACACCTCAAAACGCAACATTTTGAGCTTCATCTCACCTCAAAAAAATACAACCTAGGTTTCAAACTGTGATGGGGAATAGGTAAACTATTTCAGTTTGGCTATAAATCTTGGCGATGAGAAATGAAACTATCAATATTTTATTTCAAAGGGATTGTAACAATTTTATCTAACATGAATATGACAATGGCCATTTAAAATAACAATCTTTATTGTCTAACTAGTCATTAAACTTAAAAATCTTTTCGCTTGTTTCAGCGGTGAATTTAACTACTGAACATCAAAGAAAATCAAATGACTGGAACAGGACAAATATGCTATAAAAAAATGTAATAATCAGCCGTCTGTTCGCCTAAAATCTAGTTTTTTTCTGAATGTAAATAACATAATCACTGTTTTAACAGCTATATATATATATATATAATAAACAACTGTCCTTTATTGAGACAAAGATTTTTGTTTCAATAAGAAATGGGGGTTGATTTTGTCCACAACGTTTAAAATTTTGATACATTTACTGTTTTCAGCAAATTCAGTTATTTTTTTGCTCATTTTATGGATGAGATTGTGATTTTCACTGAAGAATTGAGTTCAAGCGAAGATACTCTCATCTGTCTACTATATGAACAGATCCAGTGTAGAGCAGTCCGAAATGTCAGATGACAAACACATATCTAGTAAAAATTTGATGGTTGCAATAATAAGTTCTGTGCAAATCACGCTTTGATGTGTATTATTCATCCATTGAACTGACGGAAAAATTAACGAAAAGACTGAAAAGATCTTACATACTGAACACTAAAAACGTCGTGAATAGTTTCATCCAAGTTATTTCTTTAATATTTCATTTATTTGTTAAATTTCACAGTTTACACCTCGTACTAATCTTAGTTAGACAGCCACTGAAAACTAAGAAGCACTGAACAACTGTTTCGTTCTAGTATAGGACTCCTCCGTGATGGGGATTCAATACCCCACTGAACGTTAAGGAGTTTCCGCAAGCACTTAATCCTTAGATCACTGAGTTAGCATGTGTTAGTTTACATAACTAGCCACAATCAATTCGTAATTTGTTGATCTCATTTTCTCCAATCTGACTTTGTTATATCGTGTGCGTACGTACATGTGCCCTGTTTTATATGATGTGATGATCCCTGCCTATTAGAGAGGAGTGAGATTATCGATCAGAGCAATGATACACAAAAGCCGTATTAGCAGTCTTGAGTACTAACCAGTCCTGCTTTCTGCCTAGCCCAGTCAGTTAAGTCCAGAACACCAATAACAGCGTCTGCAATATGAATCATTATTCTCAAACATACTGGGTTCATATACCAAACAAACTGACCACATCGTACCATAAAATAGAAAATAACATGTGTACAAGATTTAGCCAAATGTGGCTGTGAATATGGGGAACAGTAATCAATAGACTGGGGATAACTCAAGAATGGTAAATCGTATAGTAATAGTCTATAGATCAAAATAAAGCTTATAATAAAAGGAACATGAATATGAATAGTTAAGTTACTTAGCAATTACATAATAGGAAATATACATAACACAACGGCCCATAAATAGTCCTCAGAGTTACCTTTCATGATTCTCCGCGGGATATAACAGATTTGTTTTAATTCACTTAAACTTCGTATAACTTAAACAAGAGATTTTAACCATTCTTTTTATGATCAAGATGTCGAGATTTTCAAGATTTTATGCAATCATCTGTTTCACATTCTGCTCAATTAAATATGACAATACGTTGCTTAGTTTTGAATTAATTATATATTATCAATAAAGCGAACACTGTAAGGTGCTAGGAATCAAACCGAACATCAATAAATACCAAAGTAATGTTGTCTATTAGTCAATTACAGCCTTTTACAATTTTAAAAAATGACTATTTTTCATATATGTCAGTAACAAATGAATTCTTTGCTTCTTATGGTACAATTGTATTTATATATGTAGGAAAACGTATTGATGGTACTACTTTCTTTATTAAGTGGTTTCGAAATCAGAGTTTCAAGTACTCATAGACTTATTCAAATTAACATTAGTTTGGAAGACGTTTTCAGGAATAATGAATGACAGAAATTTTAATTTTGTGTGTGTATATGTATGTGTTTGTATATGTCAAATATCCTATAGGATTCAATCATAATTGGTTTGAGTAGTTTGTATCCAGATATTAAAACGGTAGAGAGAATTGTCTTGATACAATTGGCTTTTTATTTTAAGTATCCCTATTGTATAAAATTGTATTTATTTTCAAACATTTTACTTTATCAAAGAGATGAACTTGGTTATCTATACAATATACCATGAACCATACTACCACGAAACAATTCGATACACTGATTCTAGTATACATTCATTTTTGAAACTACCCTAAATATTCCACTCCCTTGAATCAGTTAGAAGACGAATAGAACAAGATACTCACCTGCTTCTTAGGTTAATGATGGTCTTAGTTGAATAGGTGTATGACATTATTTGAGATGATATGATGGTTCTTAAAGTTTAGGCATTTAAATGTTTAAACTGTGACAAGTCAGAAATACTATTGCACTGTAAAGTTGAAAAAAACAATAGATATGTCAAATTATTTGAGGTAATTTAAAAAGGTTTGTAATGACCATCACCTGGTAACTGCTGCTTTGGAAAGACTATTATTTGCTTTTCATACAGGAAACGGTATGACCGTTTAAAATATTTGAATTCAGTGATAATTGTATTATTCACTTGAAAAGTAATCATACAATTAAATTATTATGTTAAATGACAAGTATTATAATCATTATGAGCTTGATGTTATATTTCTTCATACAGATGAATTAGTGATAATTGCCTATTACATATGATAAAGATATATATGAATATATATTTGCAATTGATTGATCACCGAGTAGTGATCGAAGCCTACTAGAACTGATAGATTTATGTCTAACAACATATTTACAATTCAACAACAAGATCTAAGAACAAACAAAAGGGACACCAATGGGATCACCAATATCAGGACTTGTCGCAGAAACAGTAATGCAGAGACTAGAAACCACGATCTTACCAGTGATCAAATCAAAAATTTGGGTTCGTTATGTAGATGACACATTCGTCATCGTCAAAAAGGATAAAGTAGAAAACACCTACAAGCAGATCAACAACGTCTTCAATGACATCAAGTTCACCATGGAACAAGAGTCGAACAACAAGCTATCATTCTCAGATATATTAATCACCAGAACCGACACAGGTAAACCGGAGACTCAAGTGTACAGGAAGCCGACCCACACCAATCAAATTCCCAACTACAATAGCAACAACCCAAGAACTCGCAAAATCAACTGTGTACAAATTTGTTCAAGAGGGCAAGGACACAGTGCAACATAATTACAACACGGAAATATGAAGAAAAATACCTGAAAACCGTCCTCCAAAAGAACGGCTATCCAAATAATTTTCACAAAAAATACCAGTCTCACTCATCATCAGAAGTCAAGTATAAAAATCAACAAAAGGATCACCTTACTATACATGAAAGGTATATAACATGTTCTACCAACAAGTGATCGATATCATGTGTCACGTCTTTGTTGGTGTAGATCGAATTCTATGGATCAAGTTGCAATATGACTACTAGTCTTGGTGTGCACTTTGTTGGGATCTAAGGTGGTGGTTGGAGGTAGTCGACAGAAAAAAACCTCAACTTAGCTTTCGTTCAATTCGTCATTCAGCTGGTTGACATAGGATCGAATATTCCATGAAGGATAAGTATTATGACAGGTGGTTGACTGTTATGACTGTGTAACCAATTTGTTATATCTGATTGCCGCTATTTGTAATGTACGGATCGCTTATCATTTATACTTGAAAACGAGGAAGCACTGCCATTCTCAATAAGTCCCCTCAAGATTCTACCTTGCTGACGAGTCCCAAATAGCTGATAATATATTTAACATGACCTAAGTTGTTAATAGCAACCCTTACAGGGAACTGTAAATTGTAATATTTAGCTTGTGAATAGTAATAATAGACAATATATTCCTGACCCGGTAGACGTTTTGATGATGGATTGAAGTTTAAATTGATAAGTAATTGGTTCTAACCTTGATGTGAACATCAAAACTGTCACGCAGATATTTCAGCTTTATTTTCATATAGAACAAAATGTGTGTCCTAAATTTCACGGGATATAATATTTTTAACTTGTTTACGTAATGAAATATGCAAAAAGTATTAAGGCGGTCTTAGATACAACTGATAGGTACTTATTTCTAACGTAAAGTGTGTGTATAGAGTTAGTTTAAAGAAAAGCAAACAGAATATGATATTTTATATAGTTGAGATCATGAGTTAATTGAAGCTAGACCACCATTGAATATCTGGAAGCACTGGATGGCCGTTTCTTCCCATTGTGAGACTCCTCAGCAGTGCGCATCCACGATCTCGCCTCGTCAGATTCGAACCCACGACCTATCAGTCTCGCGCACGAGCACTTAACCAATAAACCACTGAGCCGGCATCCAATGCTTCCAGGTTTTCCATGGTGGTCTAGCTTCAATTGACTCATGATCTCAACTATATAAAAATAAATTACTGAAATCTTCACAAAACCCCCTTCTGAGAATATGATATTGCCATTTATTACTATATACAGACTTTTCTGATGCTTCGTATTTCAATTGAGCATTGCTTTGTAGTATCAGTTTATATGTTAAGCCCATATACTTTATTCTAGTTTCTGGCCAAGCCAATTCACTTATATATTATTAGTCATATTTTGATCTTGTTAATTATTCGTTTATTAACCTTGACTATATTTTTATATGAGCGTAATTGTTTGTACCCTTAGTATCTTATTCATCATATATCTGTCATTCATTTTAGTATGGCTATAAATGTTGATTAACGCTTGCTTAAAAAGAGTTGGCTTCCCCGCCATCTTTAATATGCATTATTTTCGTTTCGCTCTCGAGTTAGCTTACCAGCCATCTCCAATACGTGTCATGTATGCTTCGCTCTCTTACACTTGCTCCTGTGCCCACAGCTTTCTGGTCTGCATCATTTATCAATAAAAATGTAGTTGCCGCTTCCCTTTGCCTTCTGATATTATGCACCATTAAGAATTGTACCATAACGATTATCAGGGTGAACTATTAACGAAGCACGGCACTACAGCTTTACATTTGTAAGGTAGTGGAATTCTAATACTAATTACGTAGAAACTATGTATGTAATATTTGTTTCCTGTAACGTTTGAATAAATAAAAAAAGAAAAGAAAACACATCAGAACAATGTTTATAACAAATCAATATTCTGATTTATGTATAAACTTGACTGACAAGTAGAAACAGGAAATTACAGTCTAGAAATTTATGTTAATGAACAGTTTCACATTGGGTTTTCAATTTACATTTCAGACATGGTGAACAATATTTATTGTATTAAGATTGATTTGTATAAATTATTAGTATGTTTATTTCTATATTACAATTTATGGTCATCATTAGAGGGGATGGTAGTTAGATTTTCATAATATAAATGCCTCTACCACGAATTGATTCAAACCCAAGTTTGAAAAAATTACATGGAAATAGTTTTTGTAATGTCACGACAACTTTTGCACGATTGTCCTTAAACTAGGTTTTTCAAAACACTTCATATCTTCTGGTCACACATGTAGGTTGTTGATGATAATGTAAAGAGCAAACTGGCTTCAAAATGAAAAGGTAATTGGGAAAAGACGTTGGAGGTGGATAGAACACACACATTGAAGAAATCATCGAATTGAATCACAAAGCAAGTCATAACATGGAATCTTCAAAGCAAAAGGAAAAGAAGCAGACCAAAGAACACTTTTTTCTTTTGGAATTGGAGGCAGAAATTGGAAAAATTAATGATAATGTGCAAGAACTGGAAAGGAAACCCTAAGACGAGGTAGATTAGAGATTGTTAGTCAGTGGCCTATGCTCTGAGAAGTTTAATAGGGGAAAGTAAGTTAATAAGTAAGTTAGTAAATAAGTAAGCAAGTGATTAAGTAACTAAACTATTTAATATGTTTTATCCAATGATCATTAAGTTGATTTTATAAAATTCAATAGATAATGAGCAAACATCATTCTACAATCTGGTAAAAAAAACGTCTCGTTGAGAACTTCCATTTGGTTTGTTAGAACATGAATTTCTTACTTTTGTATTGCTATCTTAGTTGACTTATAAATTCTACCATTCAATTACTATGATTTTCACAAAACCCTTTCTGATAAAAGCCATCATATGCTCACTAGTGACTGGCGTCAAGAGTTATTTCCTGGAGTTCTAGTGAGAAGAAGTGGGCAGTAAAGTTCAACTGAGTCTGTTGTGTGGCAGTAACTCACTGAAGGCAATGGTGGACGGTGGTGCAATGTCGTGGATTGGTTGAAGTTCTACATTAACACAGCTGGATTTCAATTCAATGGTTTAGAGATTAAGCGTTCTCGCGAGAGACCACTGGTCCTGGATTCGAGTCCCGCGGGTAGGATCGTGGATGCGCTCTACTGTGTAGTCACATACTGGGACAAAATGGCCGTCTAGTGGTTCCAGGTTTTCCACGGTGATCCAGCTTTAATTGACTCATGAATTCAACTATCAAATTACTATGATCTCCACAAAACCCCTTTCTGATAATAATCTTATAATTTAACGATTTAAATTTCAACAAATATGAAAGGACAATGTTTGGTTCATACCATTTAGAGAACTGTATTATAAGACGCGAACTACAAATTTATCCTTCAGTCAAAACAAGACTATACTATTATTGAACTTCTGACTACCTCAAATAGTCTTGAAATAATTTTGAAAAGGCCTAATTGATCATTTAACGCATTAAATCGTTCAATTTTCGTTCGATTAAATTCATACTTAAAATACGAAGTATCTATTTGAGTTTTTATCTCAAAAAAAGCAAAATGAAGTTCTCTCATTTGTAAAGTCACTATAAGAATTTATTTTAATAATGATTCAGATTATCTTGACCAGTCTCCTTTTTGGCATATTTGCATCCCATGCAGATTGCTTCGGTGTAGCCATTATGATACAAGTTTTTATTTAAAATAAATCAAATATGGTTAGCAATGTGGTTAACAATTGTCTACTCACTATAATCAATGTTCATTGGACGGATAACCTCAATATATATATGTATATATATATATAAATTAATGACTATTTTTACTCAGTAAGTCAGTGGATAAAAAGTTAGCGTTCGGATCAAACAGTACTTGGTTTGAGTTCTGGGGGTGGACGAAAACATTGGGATGAAGATGCTTCTGGATAGTGAGTTCCAAATGTAACGAAACGCACATTCTGGATTCCACTAATAGCCATACTTCATCTGCTATGAGTAATAACTATAAAACGTTCGTCTGTTTTGCTTTTACGAAAATGAGATGTATTTTTGGGAGTACAGGTTTCTGACTTTGATAATTGTTGAATCTTCAAAAGTAAACTAATGTTTGCTAGGATGGTTTAAAATATGTGAAAATCCCTTAATTCAGTATAACGTTATCTTCAAATTATTTTAGTACGATATTTGTTCAGTATGAAATTCAGATTTCATTTTTCGTTGATTCAGTAAAAGAACCATTTTTTTTGACTATTTTATTAGTGTATAATATTCACAGACTAATCAATAAATGACAGTAAAATCTGTATATAAACGAGTATATCTGGTTAATAAGCTGTCATGTTTCGTAAGAATGTAAACTCTCTTTTTCTAACCTTAATATTAAATTCTCCCTTGTAGACTTCAAATATTATTTTGTATTGATTCAAGTATAAGTTTTTTGTAGGTTTGATAAGTTTTTGCATTAGGCTACTTATTTGTGATTCCAACGACGAATAATACTACTTTTTTCGTCTCTTTCCCTGTCAGCTAACTAAAGTGAGAAGTTCAGTTTGTATGGAGGCTTTCTTGTAAGAGATCCGAGACGAAAATATCTTTCATGTCATAAGGTGAAAAACGTATCTAAAAAATATTAAAAAATTATGATAAAACTTTACAAGTAATCAAAAGAAATTAGTTTGTAAGTTATTCACTTTTCGATAAATTACAACCTAACTGTTAGACCGATACCTTGGACACTATATCAGGGTCATATAAGTTGAATGCTTTACTCAAATTGTTCCTATTATTGTCTGAATATTTAAACTTGATGAAGAAAAATTTTATTATCAGTAATTGGATTAAATTTTCTTTTCCAGAACATTACTAGAGACCATCACCTCTTAACACTTTAGTTGGATCTGTCTAATATTACATAAAGTGAAAAGTAGTTTATAAATCACAATTTTTCGAAAAATCTAAATACAATATCCGAAGACCAAAAGAACCGTACCATTATTATATAGATTTCCTTACTGGATAATAATCAGGTAACTAGATCTGCTTGTATATAAACTTTGTCTATCTGAAATACAAATATGGTGGAAGTTGGTTACCGATTTCGGAAACGATGGTTTCACAAATGGAGAGATTAAAATTTATGGCCAACATATAAATTCGTGATATTACGCTATCATCATTCCGTACCAACGCGGAGTAGCTGATACAATTGACTTTGTTTAGTTTTCTCTGTGAGACCTGGAGGTCTTGGATCCAATCCCCAGTGAGGCCGTGGATACGTACTATTGAGGAGTCTCATATCAGGACGAGATAGCTAACTAGTATTTCCTGGTTTTCAGTGGTTACCTAACTAAGGTCACTCAGTGAAGTATACAATGAAACTCAACAACCTCTACAAACTCCGTTTATTGATGAAAACGTACATCAAAAGATGTATTTTCCAAAGCAAACGGTTGTCGTAAGAACACAGATAAATGTAAAGTGTTCAAAAACTCTATAGTAGAAAAACAGAGTTTGTGAACCACTAGTAATCACTGATATTGATGGATTAATTACCTATTGAACAATCTAGATAGAAAAAGAAATTGATATGCTTGAAATTTTTTTCTGAAAGCTTTATATGACTGAACGTATTTGCTTTAGTAAGAATAGACAAATTGATTTTGAGTTTCAGATTTGTATTAAAAACATTTACTTTGTTGGTTAATCAAAAGAGTTGATAACTACAAATTTTCATTACTACTCTGTACTCAATTTTATTCTTACATAATAAAGCATGGATAATGGTAAAGTGTTCATTGGATAATCTAAATCCATAGTCTTAAGGTTTAAGAATATTACAAATTTGTACAGAAGCCCTTGAAAGTACTTATTTGATGACTGACCAGGATCGAAGTTTGGAACTTCAGGCCATATGCTGATCAACTGACTTTCGGATTTCTGATTTAAACTTCAATGGTTTAATCAATGTATCTAAAATATGTTTAACCAGATTGTAATTTGAAACATTGATTTAAATTTCTAGAACACTTATGACTAGTTTTTCAAGAAAATATATCCATTTATCAATTATTGATGTTTTATGTGTGTTACCAGATGGAATGTTACTTTCTTTGAACTCATTCACCAAAACATAGACATAAATAATTTGATTATTGAGAATAATAGAGCTTTATAGAATGAAAACAAAGAAGAAAGGAAAGATAAAATGGGCTCAAATTTCTAATTTTGTACTAATTCAATTTGTAAAACAAATTGTTTATGGCATGAAATAATATTAATTACACGAATGATATTTGATTCTTGAATGAAACTTGTAAATGATACTTAGGAGAAAACAAAATCAACGAGATAAACATTTGATCGTTGTGATCAGTGGGTTAACAGTAAAATTTAGAATGAACCTTTCTATTTATCGGTCAGAGTCAATCAGATTATTGTCAGAAGGGGGTTTCGTGGAGATTTTAGTAGTTTTTTTTTATATAGTTGAGATCATGAGTCAACTGAATCTAGATCACCATGGAAAATCTGGAAGCACTTGACGGCCGTTTCGTCCTATTGTGGGACTCCTCAGCAGTGCGCTTCCACGATCCCGCCTCGCCAGATTTGAACCTAGGACCTACCAGTCTCGCACCAGAGCACTTAACCAGTCAGATTAATCTACATTGTGTTAGGATTATCCAGTTTAGTATTCATTATTTAAGGTACGAGCACTCTATCCACCAGCTAGATATTTGCTAGAAAGTATACGGTCCAATAACATTTGTCGAGGATTAGGCTTCATAATTGTTGTGATTGAAGATTGTTTTTTTATCATTTCATATTGAACCATGGAGTACTAGATTTGAGTCTCACTATGAACACTAAAACTGATTTGAAGAAAAATCCAGAAGTCTAGACTCTAAATCACTCGTCTATAATTTCCCGAACAAATACTGTCCAACATATAACTAGACTGGTGTACCATCAATGTTGATATATTTGTTTTTAAAAATATTGTTTAGCAACATAAATTCATTCAGTCAAATTCAGATTTTAAGGGTATGAACACTTCTTTAATAGTAGTAACATGCTGTGTTTTGTGTTTCATTGGTGTCCGAAATACCATTAAAAATAAACAGACTTTCTTGTCTAGTCATTTGGGCCCGTGACATCAGATCGTAAGATAGGAGAGCAGTTGTATTGATCTAGTCCGACTATTGATTGGCTCGCCTTCAATGTCTGTCTAAAACAAACCGATGATACAATAAATATGAGATAAAAGCTAAAGTTAACACTAAATGATCATAAGTTCATAATTCAGTCTCCCACTCTCGTTCGCCGGATAACCAGAATAGAGAACAACCAAGCAAACATATAACTTTTAATTCTATAGTTCGAATTTATGAATTTTTCATACAACATATCAAAATCTTGACGAAAAATCAACAGAATCGGAAAATTACAATATGGTCATAACTGCTCCATAAGTCCAGGAGAATTGAATAATAGATCCGCAGTAAGTTAACAGTAATTTGGGAAAGATAATACACACAATAGTTTGTGCAGTAATCAAAAACTTACAGGTAGAAAAATACAGGAACATAATAGTTCAATTATTTGATCATTATATGACAAAATTCTAGACAGTAACTTCAGATGGAATTGTTACTTAAGTCCACTTTTTTTTTAGTATTTATCCCAATATAGAAATATCATAGAAGCGTAGAGATTTAAATGGGTTGGAGAATGCTGGTCGGAGGCCTATGCTTCATTGGGAGTATCAGGGGTTAGTAAAAAATAAGTAAGTAAAGATTTAAAATTTATAATTGCTTAATCACTACTATTCGATTCCTTGTAAATCGAAGACAAACTATTTATCAAAGAAGGTAATACGTAAGGTATATTTCCTTCTTACATAAATTCATATATACTTCAGATTTTTATCTCTATTAGTAAATATATATATATTTGTAAAACTCTATACCTAATGCTGATCGTCATATGAAAGATAAAATAACGTGAATGACTAATGTTATATTATTCAGTTCAATTTAGTCAATAACTCACTTTTTCTGACCCTTTCTCCATCAGCTATGTAGAATAGTAAGACCAGGAGAAGATAGAAAAGTTGAATTTCAAAGTCATACATATATATATTCATTCCAATTTGGCAATGAATCTTTTAAGGTAGATCCATTTTATCAGGGAAACATTAATCAAAATTATTTCCAAACTGTAAATCGATAAACCTTTTTATGATTCCGATAATTATCTCATTATTGGGAAAAATGTATATGGAAAGATTTATTTTCGCATCTATTCCGTTAGATTTTTTTTTGTTTTTTCTTGGAAAAAAAGTTTGTTGTCAATGCGTGGAAATTTCCAATCTATAATCAAATGGTATCCGATGATATGAATGATGGTTTATTCTGTGCATCCTTATAGGTTATGAAAAAAAATTGTCAACCTGTAATTATTATTTTCAATCGTTACAAAGTACTTAATATGTAATTTTTGATCTTGGTATAAATTTACTGAAAATAAAATTATTGTCAGAAAAGATTTGAATTATCTAGATGAGGATATTTTTGATTGAATTTTAACCAGTCTCATATGGCCACGCGTATATAGTCTTTGACAGGGAAGTCCTACTCACTGCCTTCTCGTGGTGGGGTTGATGTTTACGAAATTGAGAGGACGAAAAGCGAATGTCCAGCGCCTTAACCAGGTTAGTGGGCACGGAAAGTCCATTTAGGGGAGATGGAAAACCTTTATTCCAAACCAATCGTGCACATGGGCTCCAGTATCCTGAGGGGACAAATGGCGAATGAATCAATCTTTGGTCACCGGCTATCATGAGACTGAATCTCCTCACGATGCTCCACTGCCTTGTGGATCAGATATTTAGGTCAAAGGCTCTGAGTGTGGCCCCCTAAAAAAACCACCTGTTTCGGTCTGGGCACCTGGGCAGTATCACAGCCCTCACACAAATCAAATGAGATTTGTGTGGCGCATATGTATCTGGTGCCCCTTTGTAGCGATATTTATGTGTTTAAATAAATGAAATAAAATAAAAAGTATTTGTTGGGATTTATCGATATTGAGCTGATTATGAATTGAATGAAATTCAGTTCATAGTTTATTTGTTCACTCGTATATGATAATGAGATATTTAAAAATGTATATATTGAGGGACGCATTTGGTTTGTATCTCTTTGGATATATTCATCTTCAATTAATGCTTTGATATTACTTACTTACTTACGCCTGTTACATTTGGTCGAGTAGCATAGGCCAAACACTAGCATTCTTCATCCAACCTTATCTTGAGAAATCTTTTACAGTTTTTTCCAGTTGCTATTCATCTTTTACAAGTCTGTTTCCAATTCCCAAAGCGGTGTGTTCTTCGACCTTCCTTTTTCCCGTTTCCCTTCCAGGATTCCAAGCTGGGGCTTGCGTAATGTATGTTCTATTCACTTCCAACGTTTTTTCCTAATTTCTTCAGACGGAAGCTGGTTTGTTCTCTTCCACAGCAGGTTGTTGCTGATGGCATCGGTCAACGGACACTGAGTATCTTACGCAGACAACAATTTATAAATAAGTGTGTTTTTTTTATGATGATTGTGGTAGTTCTCCAAGTTTAGCTCCGTGCAGTGGGACTGTCTTGACGTTCGTATTTAAGATTCTTACTTTGATGTTGACTTACAGAAGGCTGTTTTGAGTTTTACATATTCTTCAATTGTAGGAAAACTGCCCTTGCTTCGCTAATCCTCGCTTTTACATCTCCATCCGATCCTCCTTGTTCATCGATGATGCTGTCCAGGTACGTGAAAGTTTCGACCTCTTCCAGAATTTCTTCATCAGGTGCGATTGAGTTTGTGTTCGCTGTGCTGTAGAGTTTAAATGGCTTATTTTTTTTATTCTGGTTAGCACTTTTTAGCAAGGTTGTTTTCTTTGGGATCGAATTACTGGACTCATGCTCAACCCTTCTTCTTTACGTGTGTTTGGGACCAGCATTAACCTGAGAAGAGCCACAGGTAGAGTTAAAAGAGCACTGCGCTGGTGGGGAGTTGAAGTTACGAGTCACACAACCCTCCCACGGTTGCGACCCGAGCTCAAATGTGAACGCCGGCATCAAGATGAGATTACATTCAACCGATGATTACCAGACAAGGTGAAACTGAATATTTGGTTCTCACTATTGACAATAATCCAAGACTATATTAAAAACGTGTAACTAAAGCGGTCATAGCAAGACAATTATAAAAACGCATCATATGTTTACCAATAATTCATATTAACACTTATTTTAAAGGAGATGTATTATATTAAGCAATCAAATCTAAGAAGTATGTTTTGTCCCTTTTAGGACTTATCGTTTGAGAGTTGATATCCACTCTCGCATTCGAACCCGGTATCAAAGCGATCCGTATAGGATGCCTGTTTGCTAACGTACAATGAACAGAACATCAAATAAACAATAACGGGATAACTCAGATATTTTTTGCAAATTAAATTAAAAGTGGTTATACTGAATAGAAAAGTAGGTTTCTCATTTGAGTAAATTAACTGGAAGATCACATGAATACTAAATAATTAATAAATAATGAATTTTATTTAAGATATACATTGTATTTAGTTTTGACACGAAAGTATGTTTGTGATTATTTCCACAGTTTCTATTTTATAAACTTGATGAAATAAAATGATATTAGTTCTAGTGACTGTAAATAATGTTATGTAGAGATGGTGGAGAAGATTTGCAGCTCAGGTGGATGGTTTTGATGGAGTTTTGTTCTTTGAGCTGGAGGGTTTGGTAGTGGAGCTTTCATCGTCCTTCTGAACGACATCATCAGCACAAACTTCGGGTAGAATTGAAGTGTTCGAATTTCTCCACATATGGTTCACAGCTCGACCTTAAGGTCAACAAGAACCAATCAGCATCTAGGTGTACTGGACAAGCTGTGAGCCACATGTGGAGAAATTTGAACACTTCACTTGTACCCGAACTATGCGCTGATGATGTCGTTCGAAAGGACAATAAAAGCTCCACGACTAAACAATCCAGCTCAGAGAACAAAACTCCATCAAAGTGTTTATGTAGTTAAATGAAAATGATCGTATCATCAGAATTACCATGTTAATCAGTATATATAAATCATCATGTACACGAGATATTATATTCCACAATGCAATTCAATCACCATCACCTTTTTTTTTAACGTTGAACCAAAATTTCTATTCAGGGGGAGATGACCAAGAAAAGGTAAAAGGCAATGTACTACCATTTACAGATATTTATAAGTCACCAAAATTACAGAAATATCTGTATAATCAACGATGAACAGTTCACTAATTCATAATGGCCCACTTGCCTTTATATCTTTGTTAAGGTATTTTATCGAAAAACATATATTCCATCAGACTCTTCTCAGGATATTACCTCCTATCCCTAAAAGATGTGTAATTTAGGTGGATTTTAAGAAAAAAGAATCGATTGGCATGGTTGTGTTGATAATGAATACTCTGTAGTATTAGTTGGTATGCTAGTATATAAAAAAATATGATTTATTGGAGACAGAAAAAACACGTGAGATACAGACGAAAAGTAATTTTATGCAGATTCATGTTCTATAACTTGAATTCTCTATCAGGGAAACACCAAATGTTATTTGTGATCTTACGGACTAGTGAGTCTCTACTATACTTAAAACAGTCAATAGTTTCCTGAAGAAAAAGGAGCCATGACCGTTTACTCAGAGGCAAACCATATTACCACGGACGAATGCTTTTAGCAGTTTAAAAATCCTCATATTCATAAAAAAGTATTCTTTCGAAATATATTTCATTTTAAAGAACCGTCTATTCTTTTAGAAAGCAGGACATCAAGGACAACCATACTGTTATCGTTCTACATTTTTCTGGTGAACTTATTAGCAAAGTAAAGGTTATTTCAGCCTTTTACAAAATATCACAATAATTATGGACTCATGACTGTAGAACTTGATGATGAAGTTATTGAAAACAACTGTTCACTTGACTATTTTTTATTATTGAAATGCTTTTAGCAAAAAGTGTGGTCATAGTTACACGGAGTAGCTACTATAGATACTATGATACTATGAAGGTTTTCATGCAAAGTTACTATTTCGTAATGAATTTACCATTATTACCTTTATTAAGTAAACATTTCCATTAAATTCTGACTATTTCTAATTGCTAGATTGTATAAATAGAATAAAATCCAAGTGAAATACTAAAACTTCCGAAACGTATATACATTCGATATGTTCGGCTTTCATCTTTTTCAAATGGAAACTGGAAACATACATCAACATTTTACTGTCAGTTGACCATTAACTCATACACATATGTGTACACGAATTCTTTTTCTGTTTAATAATTCATTGATTATACTATACTTATTATTATTGTAAACAGAGATGTCAGTGAATGAGTTTGTCAAAACGTCTATTGCTTTTAATGTTATTTATTTATTTATTGAAAAACAACATTGATAAAAGGAGGTACTAAATATATATGCACCACAGTTCATTATTTGGTTTGTGTAGGGGTTGAGATACTGACTGGATGCCCAAGCCGAAGTAAATGGTTCTCTTAAAGGACCACACCCCGAGTTTTTGATCTAAAGGTTTAATTTGCAAGACAGTGGAGTAACGTTAGGAGATGCAATCGGTGACCAACCAAAGTTTCATAAGCTATTTTTTACCTTAAAATCCTGGGCCCATGTGCACCACTGGTTTGAAATCAGGGTTTTCGGATTCCCCTAGATGGGTCCTGCGTATCCGCAAACCCAGTTAGAGCACCAGACATTTACTTTTCGTCACTTCAATTTCGTAAATAACACACTCGCCTCGAAGAAGCAGTGAGTTAAACTTCCCTCACACTGGCTTGTATACGCATGGCCATGTGAGAGCATTTTGAGAGGGAGAACGGTCTCTCCCTACCCTCGGCTGTACCAGGGCATTTGAGGGATTTAACAGTGATGTGTTTCTGCAGAAACGATGAGCATAACACCAAATATGAATCATTAATTTTATAATTCACAGTGAGCTTGATTACATCAAGTCATAAATAATATATACTCATTCTTGGACTGAACTTAAGATCTCTTCAAATGTCTTCATATCTACACTGAATGAACATAGTTCATATACAACTAAAGTATATCCGAAAAACATTACTAAAATGAGCTTTATAATATCTATTTCTATGAGTTCCCCAGAGATTTTGTTATTTTGATCGTATACAATTTTTATTTGATATAATACATAGATTCCGTCAACTAAAAAAGAAATACCTTTTTCAACCTTGACAAACAATCCACAAATGCTGAATATCTGATATAAATGTTGTCCCTTTTATCGCCTTAAAAAGAACAAAAACAAGAATTTGAGCAGAAAAACATGAATTTATAATGTTCTGTAGAGTTTTTACCAGCTGCTTATCTTACTTACTTACACCTGTTACACCCTGTGGGGGAGCATAGGTCAACGAACAGCATTATCCATCCAACTCTGTCCTGAACACTCCTTTCCAGTTCTTTCCATTCGCTATTCATCTTTTTCACTTGTGCTTCCAATTCTCGACACGATTTTTTCTCAGTTGCTGATCACCTAAACTATTTAACGATAGTCATAACCATTGATAGACAGCTGACGTGAACCTAACGAAATTTATGTCGTTCTACTCAAATCTTTGCTTTTGTCCTCTTCAATGTGTAACAACTCTGGGCAAGAACTCCAGGTAAGAAATCTGTGTTTTTTTTTAATGAAGAGATATAAAATACAGCGAAGTAATTCAGTAAAAGGAATTTTTTAAAGGGATTATATTTATTGAGGTGTATAGCTTTCAAATGTAATTATTTAAAACATCTATTATCAACAGGAAATACTTACTGAATTTACTGGAAAAAGTAATAAAAATGGAAGATAATGGCTACATGTATTCAGAGATGGAAAATGAAGTTCTTATAGAGTTTTAAAAAAAACGTATTGAAATAAATACTAATAGAAATTAGATGGAGATTAGTGATTATGAAAACAGGTTACATAATTTTATATCTCTATCTTGTTTCCATGGTATTTTTTAAAACCCAGAAATAATTATGTTTTCTAATCTCTATTAAAAGTAAGATGTGAATTTTATTTTAGTATGCTTGAAAAACAAATAATTGTTAATAGACATTTTGTAGTTGAAAAGCCTTGACTGTGAAGAAGATAACTGTTGGAAATAACGTGCTTTGTATAGTTGTTTTGTCCTAATACTTTACTGTTCAATAATATACTCTCACAGCTTCTCCAGTGATGAAATCGATGACCTCTAAACCGCGAAAGTGGTCAATATTAGCTTTTGACTATTAAATTAGTATTCAATGGTAAATTAAGAACAATGACGGCGATTCGCCCAAAAATCAACAAAGGGTTATCTTAATTCTGATTGGTTCATTCGAAGCCGTCAGTATAATATTTCACTCTTTCACTATGTGATATATATTGTTGTAGGTCCTTGATACAAAAGAATCTGACAATATTGATACTAAGCATTGTATTCATATGACTTACACCAACTAAACAGGTTATCAAAAATAAAGGGAGATATAGCATACTTGATAAACTACTGAGGTTAAAGAGAATAAGATTGGTAAGTTTTCTATCCAACTGATGGTAAGAGAGTGTCTTCGAACCAGAGACCTAGCAAGAATGCAATGGAGGTTCAGCCGTTCTTCATCAATTCAAGTTCATCCAAATTAAAAACTTTGGATGATTTTTATGAGTGAAATAAACTAAGTGTTTTAAAGTATAATTCATCTTTACAACATTGATCAATAAATAATCAAAAACAATCGTTCAATTAAATAGTTTTTGTGAAGATTGATTTAGTACAAAAAGTTTACCGAATAATATAAACTGATGTTATACTAATAATTAGGGAGCAGTGAACAGTTGTCTTGTCTCACTTCAAGATGAATTAAGCCTTTCCACTTATGATTATTTTTCAGAAATAAACTTAAGATCATTTATTTCATTTGGAAAACAGTTCCCATAGATTAAAAAAAAATAAATTAGTGCAATCGTTTAGTGGAAAATAAAAGGAAATTCGGTTTGATATTATATAGTGTGTAGAATAAAGATTAAAGCAATTTAGTGCTGTTTAGTTATAAATCTTTGTATGAAATTTTAGTTCTTAAGGAGGTCAGTCACTGTCAAAACAGCTTAATCGTAACTTCTCTATCTGTGTCGATTGATAAGAATGGTTAAATCCCAACGGGAATCATCAATTATTTAAATATTTTGAACCCATTTTGTTTATAAAAGGTAAGTCTAATTCTTCTTGTCAGTTGTCCCGAATTATCCACTTTTATAAATACTCTAATTAGTAAAGTTTTAGAAGTAGGTAAATCCCATTACTACTAGGCCTTGATGCTATTGAAGTTCTGTTTCAAGACGCTTAACCAAAATATCTCTATCTGCATGTATTTCATTGCATTTTTTTCAATACGCAACACTTTTTAGTGTCTCAATGCCCATTTACTTGTTAATGTATTCATCTACGAACTTTTACATTAAACGGAAACATGAGATCTATTACTGACTTACTTGCGCCTGTTACCCCTCATCGAAGAGCATAGGCCGCACACCAGTATTCTCCATCCAACTCTGTCCTGAGCCTTCCTTCCCAGTTCTTTACAGTTAGCATTCATCCCTTTCATATCTGCTTCTATTTCCCAAAGTAATGTGTTCTTTGGCCTTCCTCTTTTCCGTTTCCCTTCAGCATTCCAAGTTAGGGATTGCCTCGTGATGCAGTTTGGTGATTTCCTTAATGTATGTCCGATCCACTTCCAACATCTTTTCCTAATTTCCTCTCCAGATGAAAGTCGATTTGTCCTCTCCCACAGAAGGCTGTTTCTGATAGTATCCGATCAGTGAATGTTGAGTATTTTGCGTAAACAACTGTTTATAAATATTTGTACCCTCTTGATGATGGATGTGGTAGTTCTCCACGTTTCAGCTCCATACAGTAGGACTGTCTTGACGTTCGTATTGAAGATTCTTACTTTGAAATTAGTTGACAGTTATTTTGAGTTCCATATGTTGTTCAATTGTAGAAATGCTGCCCTTGTTTCGCCAATCCTCTCCTTTACATCTGCATCCGATCCTCCTTGTTTATCATTGATGCTTTCCAGGTACGTGAATGTTTCCATATCTTCCAGAGTTTCTCCATCAAGTGTGATTGGGTTGGTGTTCTCTGTGTTGTATTTGAGAATCTTGCTTTTTCCTTTGTGAATGTGGAGGCCTATTGATGCAGAGGCTGCTGCTACATTTGTTATCTTTGTCTGTATTTGTTCATGTGTATGAGATAGGAGGGCTAGGTCATCTGCAAAGTCCAAATCATCTAATTGATTCTGAGAAGTCCATTGTATTCCGTGCTTCCCCTCAGATGTCGACATCTTCATAATCCAGTCAATCACTAGAAGAAAGAGGAAGGTGAAGACTAGACAGCCTTATATTTTCTTATAAGTTTTCCTTTATGTTCTTATTCATCTTCCTCAATTAAAAATGATTGGAACAGGGTAAAGTTTTGACATGAAAGTTTTTAATATTTCTTCATACGTTTACTATTATATTGAAAGATTCCATTTATACAAAGCATAATATTTCTATTTTAACTTGACAACAAAGAAGAAAACTTTTATTCTTTATTCAATTATATTTTATACTTCAAAAATCTTCTGTTTATAATATTTGCCAAGGAAAAATAATCGTTTTTACTAAAATTGATAGAAGAACAAAGAATAGAGAGTTTTTTTTTCAAAGATTTCTCATGGGATTTTTTTTAGTTTTTCTTGTTATGAATTAAGATGAATGATTTAAGTAAATCAAACAATGAATAGAAGTTTATTCTGATATAAAACTGTTTTAATAGAAAGTAATTCGATATGAACAATTAGTTTTTTTTATTAGCTTATTGTTTAAACATTCTGTAATGAAAGATAGTTAAATATCATATGCTCATTAGTGACTGGCTTCGTGAGGTATTTCCTGGAGTCCTAATGAGAAGCAGTAACCAGTGGAGTTCAACCAGGTCTATTGGGAGATAGTAATTTACTGAAGACATTGGTGAATGGTTGCTCAATTTCGTGGATCTGTTGAAGTTAGACATTAATACCGTTGGACGCCGGCCGGATCAGTGGTCTGGTGGTTAAGCTTTCGCGCGAGAAACTGATAGGTCCTGGGTTCGAATCTCGCTCGCGAGGCGGGATCGTGGATGCGCACTGCTGAGGAGTCCCACAATGGGACGAAACGGCCGTTCAGTGCTTCCAGGTATTCCATGGTGGTCCAGCTTCAATTGACTCATGATTTCAACTGTATAAAATATCTGTTTGACATGTGTTTAATTGTACTAAAATTCAGTCTTTTGGGATTTAAGAAATTATTGAAAGAAATATCAGTAAATGCATTACAGTAAGTTACATCAGGATTCTTACATTATTGCTGAGACAAATAAACTATTCCAAAAGTTATCAATTATGATATCAAAGTGTTTAAAGTTAGGAAGTTTTCGACGGAGGCGCTACTATTTTTTAACTAACTAACAGTTTTGAAACCAACATGAAAAATTATTTTTGGTTTTTAATTCAAATCTTTGGAATAGAGTAATTCTATTCTGTTCATAGAATATGTTTTCAAAATCCTTAGATTATTTTAATTTTCAGCTAACGAATACATTCAATAAACTCATTGTTGAGTGGAAATAAATATATCCACACGTAATAGATACCATCTTCCTTTGAACTGTGGAGATATCTCTGACTGTAAAGCTGAGGATAGAATCCACCGTAGAGAGTCAGTTTCATCAAGATTACAAGTATATCTTTCTGACGAGTGCCATATAGCATAAAACCTAGATCAAACAAAATTTTCTGTTGACTACCTCCAACCATCACTTTACATTTCAACAATAAGGAATATTTGATATTAGTCACTACTCAATAATCATTCAATTGTAAGCACATACTTTATCTCCAGGTCTATGATAATATCTTGTTTATGGCAATATCAAGTTTTGTGTACTAACTAACATATTTCTGTGTAACTAATCGTGTGAAAATTATCAACCAGAATATAATTATATCTTCGGGCTGATTTACTTTAATCAATATAATCTCATAATCAGATTGTACTTACTCAATAATTTATGATGATCTTATTAACTCCCATTCCTTCCCACGACCACTTAACTAAAATGTTTCTAATTTTTAATCATTAATAAATCAGTTTTCTATAATAATTGCATTTTGTTAATATGTTTTAATGTATGCTTTGGTAACTGAAATAGTTTCTGAATAATGTCAGACAATGTTTTTACATTAATTATCTTGTTGAACTCTGTTATCATTGTCGAGTACGGTAAAGCCTTGAAATTTCTGATTATTGGGCAAAAGGATACGGATATTGATAATGACAATGAATGGATTTGAGAATGAAAGTAACGTTCATCTTGAGCATATTAATACAGTCAGTACCGCTGTCGTACATAAAAACATGATAGAAAATGAAAAAAAGGAATAGATGTAAAGAAATTCAAAGTTACGGTTGTAATATCAAGTAAATTAATCAAAGTATTTCATGATTAAATAAAACATTGTCATATAGTACAATTTACTAAAGTTCTCATTTTGTTACGGTGACAGATAAGCTAACAGGGGTGAAGTTGGTCATTGCTTTACTAAAGATGACAAATTAGCCTGAAGATTTTATTAGAAGAAAATCATGAGAAATGAAGGAAAAATCGATTTGTAATGAGTACCAGGAGTTTGAATCCACTTTTTTGTCATTTTGTATCATACCGTATGCAGAAATACTCCAGTCGAACTCGATTAAAAAGGTCTATTTTTATACTAGTGATACCTTTAAATCTAAATTAGTAAAAGGAATTACAATTTAATGATTACGAAATAAAATGTAATGGGTATAGTGCACAGTTTATAAATGAAACACTCAAACTATAGAATTATGGGATGACGTAACATATTTTCTCAAATTGTTGGAAGACCTATTAAGGCTTGACAACAGATCAGAAATTGAACGACATACAATGGAAACAGTATATTTGGTTGATTTTGACAGAAATAATATTCTACATCAAGATTTTATAACATATAAAAATGATTGCCGACTGAAGCCCTACATATTGATTTGAATTGTAGAATGGAGTACACTTTGCTACGCTATATTAATTTTTGATTAACAAATATAATCATTACCCCTTATATCTACATTTACGTGAACCGCTAGTAAATTTGATATGAATAACAACAAATATTTAATTGTGTGTCTAAAATGAAATATAAACTTCCTATCCTATATAGCTTTTCAAATTCTTACTTTTCACCGTGTTTTCATTTGCGTTGGTTTATTCAATTTGAATTGATTTCATCATATTTTCAATGCATGTTTGATTGTGCCCACAAACTGACTACGATCTTGTGATCAAACTGTTATATTCCGTGAAAACTAAGGGAACGGTAATTGCAAGAATAAAATAATAATTATTGAATATAATCGTTAATATACTCATTGTATAATTATTAGGTTGCTATATATATATATATATATATATAGCAACCTAATATATTAACACGAGCTTTCGACCGACCCATGAACTGTTGTTATATGATTCATTAGTTGTGGTTGGCTGTCAGCTTAGTATTCGAAGTCTCCCGTACTCACAGCCGCTTTTTGAATTAATCATATATAATTGTTATTTTTCATTTCATGGTGCGATGAGGTGAAGTATTTTTGTACATAAAGTACATATGTTTGAAATAAAACATCTGTATAGTGGAGGCTGTTTACTGAATTTTGGATTCAGAGGGTAGGGAGTAAATGTAATATATCGAAGCATCATAAGCCGAGATTGATCGACTATTGTGTGTATCATTCAAACACTTTATCTCTTAGGTCATACTTTAGCAAGTGAAAACACAGGTGAGGACAACCAATTATATAGCAACATAACAGAATATCTTGGTAAAATCTGTGAACCCTACTGTAAATACTTCATTTGCAAAATGTCAATCGATTGTCCCAAACACCATTGTTTCTTCACTACCATATTAATCGTTCTCTGTTCTCGTTCTCTTCTCCTCGATCTTATTAACCTTCTGCCTCCAGACATTTCACTTTCGATTAATGATACATACTACTTACATCTATTGACACCAATAGCACACATCACAATACCATCAATTCTTCATTAATGCTTACCAAAATACGTTGTATTTGTACTTAATCATTTGTCTATACGATAATTAAGTAACTCAGTAATATCATGTAATATGTAATTTGAAATCTTTTAATGTTACCTTAAAACTGATGTAATTTTAAAAAAAGTTTATTTTCAAGAACTGAAGTTTTTTACTCGTTTCCTATAAAACATTGTCTTGATCGACGATGAAGGTAAATAAGTGAGTACAGTGATTAATTAACTCCTAAACTATTAATAAACGTTTCGCAATATCGCAATATCAAATCTTTAACGTTTTTCAAAAGTCAGTGAAGTCAAATAATTTTCTCCTACTTTTCTCCATGAAGCAACTTGCATAAATATTTTCTTTTAGAGTTTTCCTGAAAAATATGCAAGTTCTTCATCCATGCATTCTATACTAATTAGTAAAATCCAATTGATAAAATCAGCAGTTATCTACTGACATGAAAATCTGCAAAGTTATCCATATTATAACTTTATTATTAAATTTTCATTCAGATAGTAAAACATTGGATAAATGTGATCTCATTTTTGTTTCTCTTTTTTGTTACTAATATTTTGTTTCACAATGATAATAGTTAAACTGAGGACTATACCTGGACTCACTCCTATCTACACAATACAATATAAACACGTATGTTTACAGAATAGGTATCGATAAGTGCATCCAAGCGTTCATATGCATACTGGTGATAGCATAACCACGCGCATACACCTGGATTAACTGCGGATTATACCTGGACTCATTCATATCTCCTATTTTTCTCCATGAAGCAGCTTGGATAACTGTTTCCTTTTAGAGTTTTCCTGGAAAATGCAATTTCTTCATCCATGCATTCTATACTAATTTGTAAAATCCGATTGCTATAATCAGTAGAGATCTATTGACATGAAAATCTGTAAAGTTATCCATATTATAATTTTATTATCAATTTTTCATCAGAATAGTGAAACATTGAACAAAAGTGATCACATTTTTGTTCCCCTTTTTTTTGTTACTAACATTTTGTTTCATAATGATAACAGTTAAACTTATCAATGATATTTTTGTCTGTTTTTACTTTATTTGACATTTTTATAATTAAATTTTATTTGATATTATACATTTTTGTATAGATAGTTCCATTGAAAATTTTACATTGACTATTACTTTACACTATACTACAAGTATGAATTCATGTTACATTTTTGATGGGAACACATTGAATAGAGAACATACTTGTTAAATATTGTCACTTGGTTAAATCATAATCTAGTCTTTCACAAAAAAGAAGAAATATCTCTAGCCTAGTAACACCATAGTAAACTGTTTTACTCACTACTTATTTATATAAAAAAGTAGTGAAATATCTATTAATATATAAAGAAACAAATCACTGTTTATAGGACCTATATTAGACAATATAGATAGATCATTCGATTTAAGCTTCATGTTTCTCATTTATCATATTGCCAACAAGAACACTATCTTAAAAAAGTATTATACATTTATTGTGAGTGATTATGTCATCAAAACGTTTGCTTATTATGTTCAGATTCAAACCACACTTTATAGTTGTGGGATGTTTCATGATAGTTTTCACTAATAAATCCAATTACTTGTTTTTGTCTTATAAAACTAGGTTAAAAACGTTCTTTACATATAGGTTATTGGACAGATGAAAAATAAAGTTGATATGTGTAATAAGGTCTCCAATCAAAACATGACTAATGCAACCTTAGCACTGTGCCAAACCAATGATGTATTGATCGGTACAAGAAGCCTACGATCCTAATTGATCCTTCTTGCTTAGCCCTGCTTTTGGAGTTCAGAACACCAATGTCAGCTACCACTATATGAATCATATATTTCAGACATATTTGGTTTATATAGGAGCAAACCAAAGCACATCGTATCATAAAATAAAAAATAACAATTATAAATTATCAAGCTCAAAAGTGTCTGTGATTGTGAGAGTCTATAATCTAGTTACTTAACAGTTATACAATAAGAATATATATACATATATATTAACAGTCTATAAACAGTTCCCGGAGGTTACCCATACTTTATTTGCTTCGAATATAACAGAAATTATGACAATTTATTGCACGACGTTTATTAATATCTTCACTAATGAAATTTAAGTAAATAATTTCAGTTTATCTTAGTTATGTAATCAACTGTTATAAACGCGACATTTTCTGTGGATCTTCTATCTTATCTTTATCTATCTTATCAAATAAATAGATCCTTCTTATGTAATTCATATTATCTAAACAATTGATAGTACGGGATGAAATGATCTACTTTTCCAGTCATATTACTATGGGATATTATTTATATTCAAAAGAACATTTTATAGAATGATATTTTTTTGCTATCTAACCATTAACGAAAATAACGTAACGTTTAAAACAAATCATACTATTTAATTTTCTAGTGTATCTTCGATGGTGTTAATTTACATTGTGGAATAAACGAACTAGTTCAAGAAAAAACTAAACTGCAAATATATATATAGTATCGTTGTTAATTGTTACCATGGGATTCTTTGAGTTTTCACAAGATAAAAATAGGTCATTTTATTGATGAAAAACATATTGTGTTTACCAAGTATAGCCCATACATTAACAAAAGATTACGTAGGCACAGAAAATGTGATTCAATTCAATTATCAGGAAATAACTACAGGATATAAGACGTAATTTTGTAAATTGTGATCTATTTAGTAAAGAGAAGATTTTTTAGAATCCTTTAGATAGAAACAGCTAATCATCACTTAACCAATTTATGAATGAATATTGAAGAATTTATTTCTTCTCAAAGCATTTTGATAATCATTACATTTTGGAAAAGAATCTTTCATTAAAGCAAATACCTACTTTTAACATTGTTAACGTTGATTGGATGACCTACTTAGTATACAGTTAACCACAGAATCATGTATCCATTTATATTCAATAATCTTGATGTTTGATTATATTTCTTTGAAAAAGCTTGGACCAGATTATCAGACGAAACGTTGGATTTTCTTCAAATTCATTCGCTGAGATTTTACAAACATATTCTTTTTCTTTAGTGTCTCATATCAACTCGGCGCCCAAATACTATGAAACTATTCGATCGACTTTAGACGAAAGTTCTTATAGACGTCTTAGTTAGTTAATATAAGCATACCTTTTTTATTAATTACATTAAAATATAGAATCAATGGATTGTTATCCAGTATTTTAAATATTTTCTAACGTCTATCAGTTTTAAGTAGATTATGTCTTCCAAATTAGATCTTCACCAATTATTAACTATTGTTTACAGTCAACTAATGAAACATTCGAATCTTTTCAGTATTTACATCAAGCTCATCAAGAGATAATGTTATACAGCAGTGCGCATCTACGATCCCGCACTCGCGAGATTCGAACTCAAGACCTATCAGTCTCGAGCCAGAGCACTTAACCACTAGACCACTAAGCCGGCATCCAATGGTGTTAATGTCTAACTTCAACTGATCCACAAAGTTGAGCAACCATTCACCAATTGTCTTCAGTGAGTTCCTATCTCACAACAGACGTGGTTTGAACTCCACTGGTCACTGCTTCTCACTAGAACTCCTGGATGTACTTCTTGAAGTCAGTCACTAGTGAGCATATGATTATATTAATTATCAGAAGGGGTTTTGTGGAGATTTAGTATTTTCATAGTTGAATCTCCACATAACCCCTTCCGATATTAAATATATATTTTGAAAATAAATTATGTTTATGGGATTTTATTGAAATAAATTTATTACTTAAACGTTAAATGTAGCAAATGCTGAAATGAACAGTTAAGTTTGTCATAAAAATAATTATCATTTTATAATTAGTGTTTTTGAAATATAGAATTGGTTTTATATTACTTATCATTGACATTTAAGTAATGTGAAGATGTAAGCATATGATTTTTGATAGATTTGACTTAACCTTATAAATGATCTTCAGTACTAGAAATCTGATACTTTAAGGACATCATCAAATATATGTGGTAGAATAAACTTCATACTTTTATTTTGACAGACTAATGAAATAAAACGTTATCCAGAAGATCACTGTATTTTATATAAGTGATTATTTTAAATATGGTTTTCCTTAACAAAACTTTCTATACAAAATCATGTATTAGATAGAAGCCTACTTGAATATCTGGGTTATCTGTTCCTGACATCTAGATATTTCAACATGTTATGTTTCCTTGTTTGTTCTAACAGTTCACTATTTCAGTTAGCTTCATAACTTATTCAGGTGTGTTTGTGAAATATTTACGACCTTTCTCGGTACAAGTTACAAAAATGTACAATCGAAGACATCATGATGGCTGACAATATGGATTGGAAAGAATGTAAATTATTCTGATGTCGATTTATGAAATGCTTACGTCCAACTGGCGATCGCTAAATATTTATCGTCAATATCGATGAAGAAATAAGAAATGGAAACTTTTTGAAATGCTTTGTACTGAGAATTCTATATTGCACTAAAAATGTAATATCGAATATTTATGTAAGCCATAAACTTTAGATCGTTAAAGCTGTTTAAGTGAAAATGTTAGTATCTAACAGTAAGGATATTTTTCGAGTATTATATGTTTTTTATAGACGTAGAAAACAATACAATAGTCATATCTATGTTGTATCAGTATTGACATGATATTTATTTTTCTATCAGAATCAGTCTTAATTTATTATGAAAAGAATATCCAAATACAATGATTTAACACATAATTCAAGGTATAAAAACTTAATCTAATGTTTGATTGGTAAGTTATTCTCATTGTACATTTCTGGAATATAACTGTGTATTACAAACATGTATTCCCTAAATTAATGTAGTAAGGTGAGACGATATTAGCAACAGGGGTCATTAGTCTAAAATCTGTCATTTAGAACTGACAAAAACGCTGTTTAGCTAGTTTTAAAGGTGATAGTTCCCGAGGTTCATAGAAGAGACTGTAGTGAACGAAACAAATTACAGACTATCTCAATAAATTCTGATAACCATACAAAGAACAGTTAATTTGCAAATTAACAACCAATTGTCTCACTCTTCACTGTTTCTTCTCTAATTCCATTGTTCATGCATCTTCCTACCGATTATGCTTCATTTCAGTTCTTTCCTCATCGGTCTTCTGCCAAAATGCATTCTATGTCTGACCAACACCATATACTACTTATATGGATATAAGTAGACCAAAACACAGACTACTTGTTTCAATGAATTATAAATGATTCGTTTAGTTTTTCTCAGTTATATTATATTATATTTATTTGTATTTATTTATATATTTATTTATTTATTTAATTTTTCTCAGTTATATTTATTTATTTATGTTTATTTATATTTATTTATATTTAATTGACAATTCTAAGAGGCATCAGGAAACACTTTGAACTTTGATGATCGTCCTTAGCAAGTACGTAAATATACTCTGAAAACTAATAATTCATCTTTAAAAGATAACCAAATTTTCAAGAATTTTGTAGGAATACGAATCAAACGTTCGATGACGTGATGTGTTATACAACAAGCTGAAAAGTAAATAAATAGAAGTATGTATTTTCTCAAACTCTTATGGGTTACAGGTGAACCTGAAAATACAATGCATCAGTAATTTAAAAGTTTACTTCCAACAAAAAATATAAAAAAAATCTAACGTAATTTCATTTCAGATTAAGGGGGTGAGTTATTCTTGTTACTTTTAATTTCCCATTACTCCATTCTCGTAGGGTATTGGTACAGTAGACTTTGTTATAAAAATCCAATTTGATTTATTAATCAATTTTAATTATATCTTTCATAAAACTCTTCATGAGGTGGATGTTAACCGACAATATGTTTAAGTGTTAAGTGAAACAAAATGAAACTTGTCATTGTATATGATAGTTTCATTGGATCTATGTATCCAGTATTATGGTTATAAAATTAGATAGTTACCATAAACAGTAAAATAGTATAGGCGTTGACCATTATTCAATTGAATTATTTATTTCTTTTTGGATCAACTGTTTTGTTTACTGTTTTGCAATAAATACTTCTTAACCTATTAATATATCACCACACCCTGAAAAAATGTCCATATATTAAATTTCAAGTATATTAAAACTAGGGACAGGATATTTTGTTGGATTTATCACATAGAATTTATTGTTCAGTGTCAGTAGAAATATGATGTTTGAAATGTTTAGGTTTAAAATGAATAAAATAATATTGGGTGTGCTTGAAAAGCTAAAGATAATTCATTTGTCAGAAGGGGGTTTTTTGGAGATTTTATTAATTTTGTATAATTAAGATCATAAGTCAATTGAAGCTAGACCACCATAGAAAACCTGGAAGCACTGGATGGCCGTTTCGTCCTATTGTGGGACTCCACAGCAGTGTGCGAAACTGATAGGTCCTGGGTTCGAATCTCGCAAGGCGGGATCGTGGATGCTCATTGCCTAGGAGTCTCGCGGTAGGACGAAACGGCCATCCAGTGTTTCCAGGTTTTCGATGGTGGTCTAGCTTCAATTGACTCATGATTTCAACTATGAAAACACTAAATTCTCCACAAAACCCCTTCTGATCTATAATCATATGCTCACTAGTGACTGACTTCAGGAGATATTTCCTTGATTTCTAGTGGGAAGCAGTGACCAGTGGAGTTCAACCAAGTCTATTGTAGAGATATCAACTCACTGAAGACAGTTGGTGAACGGTTGCTCAAAATCGTGGATCGGTTGAAGTTAGACATTAACACCATTGGAAGCCGACTCAGTGGTCTAGTGGTTAAGTGCTCTGGCTCGAGACTGGTAGGTCCTGAGTTCGAATCTCGCGGGTGCGGGATCGTGGATGAGTACTGCTGAGGAGTCCCGTAGTAGGACGAGTTGGCCGTCCAGTGCTTCCAGGTTTTCGATGGTGGCCTAGCTTCAATCGACTCATGATTTCAGCTATATAGTTTTACACTTCATTCAGTAATAAACTTCATTATAATGTAATTCAAACAGATAATTCTCATTTCAATAGACAGGAAACATTAACAACGTTTTAGAAACAAAATAGTCAAATCATTTTGCTTCTAAGATTTTATATAGGAATTGTATAGCAATGTCATAGTTAAGTATCTGTAATATTCATTGTCACCCATTTGGAAATGGTTGATTTAGACATTATGACACTATCAAAATCGAAAAAATAAAACAAAACTGGAAGATTGTAATAAAGACATTCGATATTACTTGTTTTAATAAATCAACATATTCATGTCCATAATTTTTTTTGTTTCCAGGATATGCAATAGTTTCGAAAATAGAAGAAAAGTGTATATGATTATGGATTGACCAATAGTAATGTTTCCTTTTATTTTTCCCAAATCCCTATCATCTGATTGGTAGATTAATTATAATAGAAATATTATATTCAAATCAACTTATTTCTTCACCTGTATATTTATTATGTTTAGTTCATTAAAACGTTTTCGGTTTACTCTTTTTTATTAAATTAGAATAAAAGATTGTATTAATTGATTATTCAAATGAAACCTTACATTCTATTTGTAACATACATTTGGTAAGTTATCTAATCAAGAATTTCATGTTTGTTGTCATTGACTATTTTCTATTTTAATCGGAATGGAGTTTATGGAGATTGTAGTAATTTTTAATAATTGAATTCACGAGTTGATGTAAGCTAGATTATCATGGGAAACCTGGAAGCACTGGACGGTCGTTTCGTCTTACTGTGGGACTCCTCAACAGTGCGCATTTATTATTAAATGTTTATTTGTTTGATGTGGTTTACTTACACTGTGATATTAGTAGCCCTTGATTCGAATCATTTTTCTCTACAATTGTTATATCTGGAGCGTTTTGAATTCACTAGTTAGCGAACGCGACAAAGACTTGTGACCAGAGACCGATAACCCGGCTATTCTGACGCGTCCCAGACCCAGCTAACTAGAGTAAGTAGTTCAAGTTGGAAGCGGAAAAAATATATTCCGTAGCAGCCAGAAGCAGAGCAATCGTAAGTGAAAAAAATCAAACGTATAGATACAGCAATAAATTGTCCTTCGGCAGCATTATAAAAAAGCACACTAAAAGATACAACGGACCAATATCGTTTAAGATATTTTATAAGTGGGAAATATGACTCGAAGGTGAAAAGAGAGCTTTTAGCGCGAAAACAAAGAAATTCAAATTTTCAAAATAAACTTACAAAAATAGGTCATTTATCAAGTGAGTTCTGGGGATTTAACATCCCCAACAATAATGAGTAAAACTATAAACAATTTTCAAGTTATGAAAAATCTTGTATCCTGTTACCGTTCAGAATAACAAAATATACTGAATAATCAGTTTAGTTTGTAAAGGATACATAAATCTTTAGAAAAATTAGATAAACAATCAACTAAGTAGACATTCACAAGCGTAGTTGAGTATTTATGTGCATTTCATATACATATTAAATTTACTATTAATTGTATTCAAATCTTTTGTATCATTAAACATCCAAGTTCTTGAACTTCAGATATTCATATTTCCGTCTTTAGATTTATTCTTTTAGTTAAAATAAATTGTATTATTTATTCGTAAGGTTTTAACCATTCCTATTGATGATGTCTATGACTGTATTTTGATCGGTCTATTTTAGGTAGATCTCCCTTGTTGGAATTGTCTCGATATTGTCAGTAGGGCACAAGTTTCTAAAAAGAATTGGTTGGTGACTAGCAACGGAATCCAGGACTCACGTTCTATCTTACTAAGAACTCGTCAGCTGGATGTACCTAAATCCCTAATGCGTAGAGAGTCTAGAGCATGAAACCCGGATACATCTGAAATATGAGTCTCAACTACAACGAAACTCTCATCCTAGATTCCTTTGCTAATCGCCAATGAATTTTACGTAAAAACGAAGTATTTTTAACAGTAGAATGTAACAAAACTTATGTAATTAATACTAAAACCCAAAATGATTTTCAAATATATTTTGAATTTTCTCAGTATTATGATTTGTAAACAAACAGGTATTTGAAGTTGATTCTTCAGTGTTTAATAGGTAAAACAAAATTTTCACCCTAGATTCCATTAAGTGGACAATGAGCAATTGTTTTCGGTTGCAATTTTACATAATTTTGTGACATTTCCTGGGAACATATATTTCTTGTAATCGGAAATCGCAAGACTGTTCGCTTTTCCTGCATACAGTTTTCTCCAAACTGTATCCGTTTCTAATGAATCATCTTTCATTTAATTGCTTTGTAATCGATTTGTTAAACTGTATTGAATAGTATATGAGAATTACTTTGCTGTATACATTTACAGATGATTGAACACAAATGAATTAATAAATGCAGTAAGATTTAGGCTGAAATTTCAGATATTGTTTGTGTTCGAAGAAAAGTATAGACTTCTTTTTTACTATCTTCGAAGCAAGATTTCTAATAACCTTTTAAAGCACTCAGTTTTATTCCTAATTATTTAGTGAAGGGCAACATCTCACGAATATACCTACCTATTTTTTGACAGTTTATGGAATTTAACGGATATCTATTCAATATCAGTAGAAATGATTTAACCACTGGTTGTTCTACTATCGGTCTATACTTGTTATTTACAATTATTTATATCATCTACCTTGCTGATTACATTGACTCAATTTCTCGTTCATACATTAGGACGCTTTTGTTAATTAATCATTATAGAACTGTAAAATTTTGGTTTAAATCTCACTCAACTGTTTATTACAAACCTGACTCGAACAAATAAATTAATATATCTTTAATATCCCAATGAGTAGAAAATTTAGATTTTCTGATGTTTCGTGACTCAGTGTAAGCTACTTCTTCGGAGAACGTCAGAAAATCTAATTTTCTTACTCATTGAGATATAAAAAATATATTAATTTATTTATAACAATCTACCCAATGCTCAATTGATTCAAAACTGACTCGAATTAAAAGCTTAATCAATCCAAGTATATTTCATTATCAAGTGTATTCATTAAGTTTACCTGTCAGTCAATCAGAGTCACTTCTTTTTTTTATCTATGGATGTTTATTGTTTAAAGATAAAGATTATAACTATTAATTATGTATGCATCTATGTGTGTACTCGGAGTACTTAAATGTATTGTATGCATCGATTCTGTCTACTTTGAAAAAACTTCTCTATATAATTACTGCTTGTATAAATGAAACAGTAAATGTTTTTTGTTTACTAAAATTGTTAAAATATTTTTCAGTTAGATCCTTAAAAATAGTATCGAAGAGCTTTTGAAGGTGGAAAAATATGTTCACATCCACCATGTCCGAAATAAGAATAACAGTAAAGAAATGATTTGGTTTCTATATATAAAACAGATAGAGTTTTTTTCTTAAACAGAAAAATGCAATTTTTTTTTTTGAATGAAAACACTGTTGATTGTAATTGTTGTTCACATAGTAATCAGTTCCTAACTAATTCGTAATTTAATGTCAGTTTAGATGTTGAATGATGTGTCATAGTTCTTCTATTTATGTATATTATATTAAATCCTAAGTGAATGTTATATTCTCTGATATTTTGAATAAATATTGAACGTAAGGCATGTTATTTCCATGAATAGAATAATTGAGCATTTAATGGTATGATATTCTTTGAGCTCGATTTTGCACGGATGAAAATTGTCGTAGAGTTTGGTGCATCATCACCTCATGTTTAGTTATAAATCTTATTATTGATTTGAATAGAAAATTAACTTGTTATTAACTAACGGCTATGCAATATATATATATATATATATATATATAAACTGAGGGATCGGGATGGTCTATCAGGCATTTGTAGACCAATGTCTTGAGTTAGTTAGGTGTTAAAACAAATCTGTCAACGATTGTGAATGAGAAATTACGAATTAGAATGAATTTAAATTATTATGCCTTATAAATTCATTTAGTATTGTTTGTTTGAATCTTCACATCGATGTGTTAAGACTGCAACTGGTCAGTCTCTGATTGGCATATGTGCATACTGTGCGTATTGCCTCTATATAGCCTTAATTCACAAGCATTGTAAGCAAAGATGGATAGTGACTATTATGCTTTCTTCTTTTATTGGCTTTATTCAAATTGTGAATAAATTGATCTATTCTTTTCGATTTACAGCTTTATTATTCATTTTAGTAGTTAAAAATAATACCACTATGCCATTCAGCTCCTACTGATGACTATCAGCTAGCTCGACGCGTCAGTTGAATCTTTTCTACCAACTGTTTCTGATTATCACGAGTGTTCAAGCTACTTAAAGTGTTGTCTTTCTATAAATATTATAGAACAAGTCATATTGTTATAAACAAAGATGGATGGTTACTAGCACTGGAATCCGGGATGCACGTTTCGACCCCTTTGGGACTCATCAGCTAGATATACCTGCATCCTAGATGTGATGTTAAATTCGAGATTTCAAACCAGTACCGTTCGCTCCACTTCACTGCACAAGCTTATGGCCATCTGGAATCAATCGCTAAGTAGAGAACGCTATGGCATTTGGAGCGAACGATACTTGGTACGCGCGTCCACTGCTAGCCATCATCCATCTCTGCTTATAATGTTTGTGACTTAAGGCAATGTCGAGGCAGTCCGTACTAAATACACATATGCGAATAAGAGACTGGTCAATTTCAGTCCTAAACATCAATGAGAAGCTTCAAACAACCAATAAAAAAACGAATTAAGACATATTGTTGTCTTCCAGAAATCAAAATGTTCAAAGAATAGGTTTAAAGGCTTGTTAATTTATCACAGACTGATCCATATATTACTAGTTCAGAGAATCAGCTCCCGGAACAAAGTTAAATTTGTTTTCTCTGGTTAGCAATTTTGTAAGTATTCTATTTTGAAAGATGAATTTACTAACTCCACGTCTAACCATCCTCTTTTATTATGGCTTGAAGCTAAAATGAGTTCAGGGGAAGTCATAGTATCGCATAATGAGTTATAATGGAATCACCAAGACTATGATTGCAAAGCGCAGGTCATGATTTTTTTATTTTGATGCTACATTACATTATTAAGTATATTTTAGTAGTTAGCTAAGTAAAATTTAGAAGATAAATTGAGCAAAGAAATATGTCTTCTCAATAAATTCACCATCAAAGTCCTATACCAATTATTCGGTTATTAAACTGGGTAGACAATCAGTGTCGGTGAGTCAATTTAACAACACAATAATCAGTTAGTTTGATGTGAATTATCATAATCACTCACTAAATACATGTAGTTATATTACAGTTCGTATAGGAATTGAAATGGGATGCAATTATGTTCATTGTTATCTGTGAAATTGATAATATGTAATTAGTATAATGCCTGTAATGATAATTAGATTCTCAGGTCACTAAACACATTACATAAGATTAGAATTGAAAATTCAAATGTTAGTTATAACTTTTTGAAACCTACTTGACAACAGAAAAGTGTTCTTGTTTTCTCCCTTTACGTATTTGAAATTTTTATACAGGTTGAAGCGACCTTAGTACACTCCACAGGTAAATCAACCGCTTCGTACATCTACTAATATTTATGTTCATATGTTTACATACAAGTAAACTAACAAAACTAATAATATTGTTGAAATACGTCATTTGAAATGTATTGCTAAAAACTATGATATTAAAATTAACTTCGTATTTATGTAAAAAACAATATTTTAACTACCGCAGTAGAACATATAGATGCGCAATAGACTCTTCTATTTTGTAGCAAATTGTCATATCAAATACTAAGTAAAGAACTTGGACTGCTACAAAATAAACGTGTTTATGATAGTGAAAATAGAAGGTTAAAAGGAACATCTCAATTACACTTAAATACATATTTACGCTTGTTACCCTTCTTAGGGCATAACTTGCCGATCAGAATTCTTCAACTGACTCTATTTTGAGTCATCCTTTCCAGTTATTTCTAACTACCATTTAGTCTTTTGATGTTTATCTCCAATTACCGATGCAATATGTTTTTTGGTTTGTCTCTTTTCTTTTTGCCTTGAGGATTCCAAATTTTCTTTATACTGAACAATAATAAAACAAAATATTTAAGGTTATAAAGATAATAAAAAACCGAAATAATCTATTAAGTTCCAAAAACATTCTGTCAACATGTTAATTTTACATTTTTCTTTAAAAGTAAATTATTCTCATAGGAATTATACATTATGAATATTTTTTATTTATGAGAAGAATAAGGTGAATAAATTATTTTCAATCATATAGTTGAGATCATGAGTCCATTGAAGCTAGACCACCATGGAAAACCAGGAAGCACTAGACGGCCGTTTCGTCCCAAATGTGAGACTCCTCAACAGTGCGCGTCCACGATCCCGCCTTGCGAGATTCGAACCCAGGATCTATCAGTCTTGCACACTGCTGAGGAGTCCCATAATAAGACGAAACGGCCATCTCAACTACATAAAATTACTAAGATCTCCACAAAACCCCATTCTGATATTTTCAATTAGTTTGACCATATTCATTTTTAACAAAATCCCTTTGAGTTTTTTAAGTTGCCCTCTTCGCTTTTTTGAATGAATTTGATTCCTCAACTTCTAATTCACTTATTCTCAGTCAAACAATTAGCTTCTAGATGTTGAACACTGAAGAAATACTTTACATAGATCTACTGAGGGCAGAGGAATCATATCAAGAGATAAACTGCTGAACAATGATTACAAACATCTATTATATTCATATATTATAAAAAATGTTTTTCTCAAAAGATTGTTTTCATTGCAGTGTAACTATAGCTAGAAAAAAGTTGAAAGCCGTCACGATTAAAGAACTATTTCTTAGTTAGTGTTGGTAGTTTAAGGATGTAATGTTACTCAATGTTAACTTTAGTAAATCAGATGTAAATCTTAGTAATTATAAATTCAACTTAGTATTGTTTGTTTGAATCTTCCCATTTATGTTTAGGACTGAAACTGGTTAGTCTCTTATTGGCATATGTGCATGCTGTGCGTACTACATCGATTAACTCTGAGATGCAGGTACATCCAGCTGACGAGTCCCAAATAGGACGAAACGCGCGTCTTGGACTCCACTGCTAGCCACTATCTGTCTTTGCTTACCATCTTGTTAATTATGTTTTACTAGTTACGACATTTTATTAGAGTCTAAATTTTATGGAGCTTATTGATTTTCTTTTTTTTCCGTCAATTCAGTATCCACATATCTATCCATAACCTTTTTAAATTTGTAGTAAACACAAAGGAAATAACTTTGTGATTTTATAGTTACAATTCAACTAATAAGAAAAGAGGGCCTGTACAAAATCAGGAATATATCGCAAGTTCTGTAATGTGACATGTTAAAGCAGAATGTGGCTAATCGGTTTTCCAAAGACTTATTTATCAGTTAACCTATTCTAATATTAAAGACCATTACCATAGATTCTGGATCATTTTAATAGCCGTAAATACATCTGTAGAAAGTTAATTGCTTAAGACAAAACCTTTCTTAATAAAATCACTGGTGTTTTGGCAACATAGGGTTATGAGTCATTATATATAATGAGTTGTACATGAACATTATGATTTGTTGTAGCATTCTCATACTCGTTATTCAATGGATTACTATTGCTTACAAAATTTTCTACATGTTGTAACATCTAAAAATAATCTCACACAACATTCGAAATGTTGTTTTCTATATTTTGATTGACTCTCCTTTATGGGATGGTTACCCAGTTACCAGATTTGTTAAACAAAACAGTTTCTTGCGTAAATATAGTTTGAACAAGTGTTTGCGGATATTAACAATGATAAAAGCATAATATACTGATGGTCTTTAGTTAATCAATGAGAATTAAGATAACACCGCATGCATTGTACTTGAAGTTTAAAGTGCAATGATAAATAACATGTATGTTATTACTAACCAAGTGAAAATTGGTAATACCAAAAAATTGAATTTCAGACGATTCTTAAGCTAAATTACATAATATACCTGCTCCTTAGCCAGATTTTGTATTAAAATGCATGATGCCGTTCATTGTATAATCAAGTGATTAGCGAAGCTAGATAGTGATCTCCTTTTATGACTCTCGCTCTCAATCTGAACCCTAAGTTTCTTAAGTTTGTGAACAGAAAAGTAGGAAATCATTGAATTATAACTGATGTTAGTTTGTGTTGAAAACCCAGAGCTGAATTTGTCAACCTAACTCGAAACTCCAGTTTAACTCCTAATACCTAAACATAACATTTTTGTCACAATTGATTGATCACTGAGTGGTGATCAATTTCATGCGTGTCAAGTCCTTCTTAGTGCTGATCGAATGCTATCGATCAAGTTGCAATGTGGCAACTAGTTTGGGTGGCGCGACACTGCGTACACTATGTTCAGATAATATAGTGGTCCAAATAGCTCATTGGTAACATCTCTGAATGTGAAACTGGGTGACACGGGGTCGAAACCGTTGCGGAGCACCAGTTCCCCCCAGAATACAAGTACACCTTGCTGATGAGTGCCAAGTAGCACGAAACCCGGGTCCATGGTTTCCTGTTGACCACCTTCAACCACCATCTCATCTATAACATTTTTGTATTATAACTAATGTTAGTTGGTGGCGAAGACTCTCTGGGGTAATAACACTAATTGATAACACTAGCTCAACTTTTAATATTCATTCAAATGTGTGAACATCTCCTTTTTCTTGACGAAAAGAGATCATTTAACTTATTTCACTAATTTGTATTAATAAATATTTTATAACTAGGCAGTGTTTCCTGATTAACTGATAAGTCTCAAACGGTTATCAGTATATCATATTTTTAACTCGGCAACATAGTGCTTCTGAAGTTGTTTATACCATACATTTAGCTCAATGATTATTGATTGTTATTTCAGACTGTTTAGACAACATAGATAGACTTACTATTATTATTAGACTTCACTACTAAGGCAACTTTACAAAACAGTTTTGTCTGTGATGTGAGTTGTGATGTTTATTTAACTATAGAAACCCCAATTATTACTTAAGTCAGACATCAATTTACTTAATTAAAAAAAATGTTAATACTTTCTAGATTATTTTATGTAGACAGTTTAATTACATTATTTGTATTATGCATATTGTGAAGTGTAATTTATCTTTCCAAGCTTTTAGTAAGCTTAAGATAATTTTCACTGTCTGAATGAGATTGACAATTATGTCTTAGGATAGTTATAGTTGTGTTTTTGTTTTTTTTAAGAGGAAAAACGTGATTTACTACTAATTGTATTAACTCAGAGAAATGGAATTGAAGTATCTATTTGATAATCATATCAAAAGAACGATTTTTTTGATATAACAAAATAATTTTCGATCATCTGATAGTCATCCAATTTTAGAATTTTGTTTGGTTTATTATTGGGTTGAATTTAGGCAAGAGTTACAATATTACTGATGTAAAAAATATATCTTCTGTGTAGTTAGGCTACATCATAACGCTTGAATAAACCACATATATCATAATGAAGTCTATCTCTGATCATTTGTTTACAACAATTGTATGAATCCCAAATCAGATAGTCTGAGCCCTACTTACATGTCTGTGTATTGGTTTTTAGTCGCCTCTTGATTAATTTCAATCTACTATATTAAATAGTTCGTCACTTAATTAATAAACAAACTACTTGTTTTGAAAAATGTTATTAAGTAATGAACTAAAAAAAATCTAAAATTATCATCAAAAACATTGTATCCACAATTTCATGTAGAACAGTGACAAAAATATAGTTTTTAGGAAAGATTAAAAAACTACTGAGAATTTTCGACCAATTTTTCGCTAGTCACAAGACAGTTTTTATACATGGGAAATCCATGGGAAAGTATAATATAAGAACAGACTTAAAATTATCCATAAATCTATTATTCTTTTACTTACTATACATATTTTAATTTTGCTGGATATGAAGGGTCCACCTAGGGGTGTTGGAATACCCTGATCCCAAAACAGGGGGCTCCACGATCCTGAGGGAACAGAAGATGTATAAACCTATTGTTGGTCAGCAGCTACTATGGGACTGCATTTCCTGACGTTTCTTTATTGTCTTGTGGATCAGACCTTTAGATCGAAGCCTTCGGGTGTAGCCTCCTAAGAAAACCACCTACTTCAGTCTGGGCATCTGGGCAATATCACAGACCACATGCAAATCAAATGACTTGTGTAGTGCATATGTATTCGGTACTACTTTGTATCAATATTTATGTGTTCAAATAAATAAATAAATAAAATAATTTTGCGCGCTTATTTTGAAAAAATCATTTTCTCAATTTTGTTTATTTCGTCTTCACAGAAATGAAATTTTGCAACATTTAACTTTTAAATCAATAAATCAAATGAGAAATCCTGAAAAATCAGAAAATCTCTGGTGTTTTTCATTTATTCAACATTTAATGAATAAATATTTGAATTTTAAAACTATGCAATCACATGAGAATTATATTACATTAAAACAAAATGATATAAATGTACAATATAGAAGACAATCATTAAATGAAATGAAAGAAAAATCAAAAAATCTATTACGTAAATCAACTACAATGTTATTGGATCCTAATCAAAATCAAATGAGTCTAAACTCTATACTTCATTATAATCCATTAGAATCTACTAGTTTCTCACAATCATATGAACCTTTTAATAATGAATTAAATTCATCACAAATATGGAAATGTCCTCATTGTTTAACTGAAATTCAATTAATCAAAATTCAGAATACACCAGAAATTATTCAATCACATCGGCAAAATAAAGGAATTCGTACAAATCCTTGGATATATCATCCTAAACTAGAGTTAAACAATACTAAATCTAAAATACCTGTCACTTCTTGTTCAATTTCTAGTTCATTAACAGATAGTGGTATTTATTTATGTACAGATAGTGGTTCACGTTGTGGTTACATTACTCGATCAACTACTGAAACTGAAATAAATAAAAATAATTATTTTAATGTACATAAAAATGATATACCGATTATACCTATATCACCAGATCCTCCACCATCACCAGCTCCAAAATGTACACAATGTATTATTAGTCCAGATTGTTTAGAGCATACAAGCTTGCCTTTTGAAGTAAATGAAAACCGAACCTTATTGAATAATTCTAAAACAACATACAAAGGATTTTGTAAATCAGCAACATTGGATTTATCTAATTTAGTCAGTGAAACTAATGAATCAATAAATAGACCAAGAAGGAAATTATTAACTAAAAGAGTGAGGAATCAAATGAGGAGGTCATGGTTACAAACTACTGCAGGATCAAAATTACTTCCATACTTATCACCATCTTTACATTTGGACTCATCTTCATCATCATCATCATCATGTAAATCTCCATCATCTGAACATAAAGTTACTCTTTCAGCGGATGAAACAATTTCTTGTTGTAAAAATGATGAAACTGAAAGTATAATTGATAAACATAACTTACTAAGTAAACAACCAGATACCAATGTTTCTGATTCCCAAATTATTGAAGATAATGAATTAAGTAAATCAATAATATCAACTTTCATTCAAAATATGTCACCAGAATTAATTAAATCAATAAATTTAAGCAATAATTTAAATTTTTCAACTGTATATAATGATAATCTTAACATCAATGAAGATAATTTATATGATGATATTCAATTAGAAAATTTACGAACTAATTTAAAAATTCTTTCTGAAGCTAAAAATGTAATCAATATGCAAATGAGAAATTTAGGTCAAAATTATATTAATTATTTAAAGAATAAATATTTAATAAATACAATGAAAAATCAATAAATGATGAATGAATCATTTAAATTTGAAAATTCAAATTATTTAATGAATCCAATTAAAAATCAATAAATAATGAATGAATCACTCAAATTTGAAAATTCAAACTATTTAATGATTACAATGAAAAATCGATAAATTACAAGTGAATCATTCAAATTTGAAAATTCAAGCTATTTATTGAATACGATGAAAAAAAATCAATAAATAATCAATGAATCATTTACATTCGAAAATTCAAACTATTTAATGATTACAATGAAAAATCAATAAATTACAAGTGAATCATTCAAATTTGAAAATTCAAGCTATTTATTGAATACGATGAAAAAAAATCAATAAATAATCAATGAATCATTTACATTCGAAAATTCAAACTATTTAATGATTACAATGAAAAATCGATAAATTACAAGTGAATCATTCAAATTTGAAAATTCAAAGCTCAAGAATTTGTTCAATACTAAATTGAAATTACTTTTAATTAGATATACATTATAAAATAGTATTTTTTTTCATAAGAATATTATCTTATTGTATATATAGTATGATGTAAATTAATACAATGGGATGATATTTTGAGAATTATTTTATATTGTATGTACATTTTCTATAAACTATAAATTATAAGTGTAAAAAGAAAAAAATGTTAAGTGTGATATCGATTTTTATCTCTATACATGAAAAATAATTGATCTTTTAATGTTGAAGAACAAAAGATTTTTTGTGTATATATTGTAAGAAAGATGATATAAATCAATGTATAATATATAACTATGAATATAAAAAGTTTATTTACATGCAATGTGGTTATTTATCTAACATTTTATTGTATGTAAGCAAAGATGAATAGTGGCTAACAGTGGAATCCAGGACGCGCGTTTCGTCCTATGCAGGGAATCGTCAGCTGAATGTATCTGCATCTCAGAGTTGATGTTCACTCTGAGACTCGAACCCAGTACCTTTTGCTTCAAACGCCATCGCGTTATCCACTCAGAGTGAACATCAACTCTGAGATGCAGGTACATCCAGCTGACGAGTACCAAATAGAACGAAACGCGCGTCCTGGATTCCACTGCTAGCCACTATCCATCTTTGCTTACAATGCTTGTGAAATAAGGCTATATCGCGGCAATATGCACAGTATGCAGATATGCCAATTAGGGACTGACCAGTTGCAGTCATAAACATCAATGAGAAGTTTCAGACAAACAATACTAATTGAATTTGTATTAAATGGTTTCATGTTTGTTATCAGAGAATGTATAATTTCATACTTCATTTATCCTCATACATATAGAGACAAGAAGGTGAAGATTTAAGCATAGTTTATCTCACATATTATTGAGTAGTGTTAACCACTCAATTCAATGTAGTTAGAAACAGAGTAGGATAGACATTCTTTGCAATCTATGTAGATAATTAGACAATGACTTACTGAGTTTAATGGTCATGTTAATTCAAATTAGACAATATTATATTAACGTTATCAATATCAAACCTTCATATCAAATTATGAAACTATGTAGGTGAATCTCTTTAGATAATGGATCAACAAAAATACCTGATAGTTTTTTAACAATCAATCAATTTTGATCTCGAAATGTTTGATACAAAGAAAAGAAACAAAATAAATAAATAAAATTTAAAATTAATTTGAATCAACATTTAGAAATGAGCATGCACAACTCAACAAGAAATCGAACGCGGTAAATTCATATACTTTGGAGTGAGCTTAAGGTTCAGATGATAATTTGACATCAAATAACTTAAGTTTTAGTCAGTTACGAATGTTACTCAATGATGATTCACTGTCGGTAATGGTACATGTCTTACCCTAAGTAGATCATTCAACTGAACTCATCCTGTAATTTTAGCTACAAGATGCTAGATCTTACTGCCATGCCTAAACTCGAATTTCCTGTTTTGATTCATGTATGAGATAAATACATTCCATTGTGGATATTCAAACTTAAACCAATTTCTTCAAATTACAACGAATCACTGTTTAAGATTATGAGTCTAAATAGCTACTTAAATGGTCAACTAGGAGACAGTTATTAGTGTTTTAATTCTACCGTTATTGATATTTAGCGCTTTATTTTTATCAGTGTCTTTTAGCATACGTTTTTTTCCGAAATGACGCTTTGATACTAATTTTTAGGCATCATCAGAGGATGGACACAGACTTACAGAGACTAATTATAATCTAGATCATGATATTAGTAATGGGTTAATAAAAACGTGTGCCAACTAAACAATATTCCATAAACTAACTAATTTTAACTGAGTATATAAAACTGCAATGAGAAACAGAAAGATACAGATAAATAGAAATAATATTTATTTGAAATTCATTCATTTAACTAAATGTGTATAATTTTATAAAGTTGAGATTATGGACCAATTGAAGCTAGACCTCCATGGAAAACCTGTAAGCACTGGACGGCTGTTTCGTCCTAGTATAAGACTCCTCAGCAGTGCACGTACACGATCTCACCTCGCGAGATTCGAACAATGCTTCCAGGTTACCACGGTGGTCTAGCTTCAATTCACTCATGATCTCAGCTATTTAAAATTACTAAAATCTCCACAAAACCCCCCAGGAAACGTGTATGAGTTCATAAAATAATTAAATATGTAAATTGATATTACTTTAGATATCCTCAACTGAAAGTCTATAGCTATTTGTCGATTCATCTATTTATTTCTTAGTTCTTGTATTAATTATCTCCTATGAAGGGTCAAGTACACTTTTATATAAAGTAAAATATATATTTAGTTATTCAAGTGATTTATACCAATAACTGTTATTTTGATTTTAGTATAATTTAATTTATAGTAAACTGTTTCCATAAGATTGGCAAAAGAATGATTGAAGCTAGACCACCATGGAAAACCTGGAAACACTGGACGGCCGTTTCGTCCTATTATGGGACTCCTCAGCAGTGCGCATCCACGCACCCGCTCTCGAGAGATTCGAACCCAGGA